>NW_027456756.1:75000-127500 GCF_040206685.1 Ascaphus truei | reverse complement strand
TCACTTCTATTGGTAGGGCAACATATGGGATGAAGAGGGGGGGTAATCTCAGTCCTCAGGAACAAGCCCCGCGCGCTGGGGCTGTATTCAGAGGCTGCGCTGCGTCTCTGCTTCACACGCTTGTCGGCGTGTTGATCTGCGTAGTGCGCATGCGCGGCAAATGAGGCCCCCTATAGTAGTCCCGGAAGTGCCCGCCCGTTTTCCGTTTCGATCGAAAATGGCAATAAAAATAGCAATAAAAACACTTGTGTGAAGACTGGCTGTATGTGATAAACAGACCAGCGACACCCTTCGCGACGCGTTTCGAATACAAAAGTATTCTTCCTCAGGCGATATCAGGGGCACCTGTTTGGGGTCCTTTATATACCACATAGATGATTGGTTAACACCAATAAAAGAACATCCAATCCACTATTGGTTAAATAGAAAAGGGGGATGGTTCAACTTCACCAAGCCTGCCCCTTAATGTTAAAATGAACAGGATATTGATGCTGTATTGCAGTGGTGGCACTTTGAGTAATAATTAGATAATAAAAGACAAAAGTGCCACTCACCAGTGGAAATACATAAAGAGATACCTACAGGTGGCCCTTTTAACAAGTGTCACATATAAAATACATTTGAAAATATATGTAAAAAAGTAGTATTAATAAAACATTGTGCTACCACATAAAAATACAACAGTTAAACATAAAACATATAATATAAAGAAATGGATGTGGAGAAGAAGGGGGGGAAAGGGGAAAGGGAAAGGAAGGAGGAAAAGGAAAAACATGTGCAAGGTAAAAAAAGACATAAAAACAAACAAAAATATCAATAACATGTTGAATAAAATTGGCTAAAATAGAATGCATCTCAATTCTGAAATTTTGATAAAACCAGACTGCAAAGAAAAGATCACCTGTCATTTAGTTACCGCAAGAAGGGAGTCAACTCCACATAATCATTTAACCCCCCAGGATGTTTAGTTTGGAGTGTGTATATCCAGAATTGCTCCCTCCTTGCGATAAATAAATCCTTATCGCCACCTCTAGTAGTAGTGGTGATATGTTCTATACCCATGTATTTGTCCCCTGTGGTGCTGCATTGATGGACATCCTTAAAATGGGACAGCAAATGGGTTAATGGTTTACCAGAGGTCAATGTTTTAGGGATGTTGACAATATTTCTTAAATGTTCCATCACACGTATTTTCAGATGGCGTTTTGTGCGACCTACATATTGTAGTCCACACCCACATTGTAAAATATATATAACATATGTGGACAGACAGTCAATATAGTTTTTAATCTCATATTCGTGATCTGTCATTTTGGACTTAAAGTGATCTTGTGTCAGCATCCTTGGACAAATTTTACATCTATTGCATCTATGATTACCTTTAAGCCCCAATAGATCTCTAAGGTCCTTCTTCTTATTGGGGACACTACCCTTTAGAAGGCTCGGGGCCAGCATGGTTTTAAGATTATCACTTTTAGTAAAAACAATAGGAGGTCTTTCTGGTAAAAACTTTGTCAAAATGGGGTCCAAATGTAAAATGTACCAATATTTATTAAGAATATGTCTTATCTTATTATGTGACCTATTAAATTTGGTAATGAAATACGGTGTCTTATTATCCTTGTCTGGTCTGTATTTTTCCCTGTGTTTCTTTATTTTTGGCCTCACAATTTGTGGTACAGTGTTAGATGTGATGACTTCACTGTCAATCGTATCTTCCACTAAATGTATGGGTGTATCCTGACTCCCAGTGTCATTGGCGTTTATATGGTGATCTAAGTTCTTACTTTTGGGGCAAATTAATTTTTCCCTATTACAGCGTAATGCCTTATTAAATGCTTTTTTAACAGTGGTTCTATCATATCCCTTTTGTAAAAATCGTTCTTGAAGTATTTGTGACTGAGATTTAAATGTCTCTAAGTCAGTACAATTTCGCCTCATCCGCAAGAACTGGCTGTAGGGGATATTATCAATACATCTTTTTTCATGGCCACTCGTGGGGTGCAAGAAAGAGTTTACATTAGTGCTCTTAAAGTGGGTTTTAGTGAGTAGCTTGTTTTCAGAAACATATATCTCCAAATCCAAGTAGGTGATAGTATTTGGACTCAGCTCACTTGTGAAGGTGAGGTTGAATTCATTCTTATTCAACCCATCCACGAAGTTATCAAATGAGGTGCTATCGCCATCCCAGATGGCGATCACATCATCGATGTATCTCCGCCACATGACCAACTGCGGCGGAGATACATCAGCACCCCATATATGTAACGATTCCCACCATCCCATGTATAAATTTGCAAAAGATGGTGCAAAACGTGTCCCCATAGCAGTGCCACACAGTTGTAAATAAAACTCGTGCTCAAATAGAAAATAATTATGTGTCAAAATAAATTCAATTGAGTCGTGAATGAACCTACGCTGATGAAGAGGTAAAGTGCCATGTAGTGATAAGAAATAATTAATCGCATCTAATCCCCCTTTATGGGGAATAGACGTGTACAGTGTCTGAACATCTAATGTAACAAGTTTATATGTTGGTTTCCAATTAAATTCAGTGAAAATAGTGAGTAAAGAGGTGGTATCAAGTAAATGTGAAGGTAAAGTGGATACTAGTGGTTGTAAAAAGAAATCTACATAAGAAGAGAGATTAGCAGTGAGCGAATTAATTCCCGAAATAATAGGTCGCCCCGGTGGATTAATAAGTGATTTGTGAATCTTTGGCAAATGGTACATGATAGGGATGGTGGGAGCCGTACAATACAAATAATCAAACTCATGCTTTTTAAGAACATTAGACTCATAAGCAGAGTTTAGCAACTCTTTGAGATCATTCTGGAACTGTACTGAAGGATCTTTGGGAAGTTTACAGTAAGAGCTAGGGTCTGAAAGCAATCTGTTTGCCTCCAGACAATAATCTGTTCTATCTTGGAGTATGATGCCTCCACCCTTATCTGCTTCCCTTACAACTGTATTAGGATCTTGACGTAATACTTTTAATGAATGTCTTTCCTGACTAGTCAAATTCATGTTCCAATTCTTCTGAGTTGACTGTGATTGTTCTAATGCTTTAAAGTCTTTCTCTACCATTTTATTGAAAATATCAATATGTAGTCCCCTAGAGTAGTAAGGGTAGAAGGTAGACTTGGGCTTAAATAATGAATGCTGTGTCAGTATATTTTCCCCTTCATTGGTTATCCCCTCATCCATGAGGCACATTAAATCCACCAATTGATTTTGTTCGTTAGTGGATAATGTGTCGACAGTGGGGTTAATGATGACTGGAATTGAATCATGACCCCCATTATCATATACAAAGTGTCTGCTTAACGTTAATTTGCGATTAAATTTTTGCAGGTCTATATAAAGATCGAAGTTATTGACCCTCCGCGTGGGGGCAAATGATAATCCTTTCCCCAAAACATTCATCAAAGTGTGATCTATTTGAAAATGGGATAGATTAAAAATACCCTTAGATTTTAATGTTAAGTCATCTGGACAGGTTTTGGTGGGGAGATTTGCTGATTTATCTCTTTTTCCACTCCCTCTGATTCCTCTCCTGAATCCTGTCTTTTTCTCACAGTATTTTTGGTGGTTCCTAACAGGGGTGGGTGGTTGGAATCCCAGGTTGATATTGATTTTCTCATTTTTTCCAACCTATTTAAAAAATCCTGATTTTCAGTCTCTTCCTTTGTATCTTTCAGTACTTCAAATTTATTATATAAAGGAATATCTGGTGTTCCCGTTTCGTGTCCTCTATACTGTATGTATTTGGATGTTTATTGGGGGCATTAGTATGTTTCCTAACATGTGGTGTATGTGGCTTATTCTGCCTCCTATTTTGTTTATGATAATGGGGAATCCATTGTTGTTTTTTCTGGATATTCTGATCCCATCCTACGGGTTCTATATTATCATTCCGTTGGTATTTAGACGGAAGTCTAGTGTGTTTTTCATGTGTAGGTCTAGCATGAAAATTGGGGTCTCTAGGAGTTCTAGGGATAATAATATTAACTTTGGGATTAGTATGCTTAGTTTGGGCTGCCCCCTTTGGAATATGAACATTAGGATCATTGGTGCCTTGTGTTAAGGGGTCCCCATTTGTCATAGCTTCCTTTCCTGTGTCCCAACATCTTTGGATATTGAGAGCATAATCTTTCTTATCCCTTAAAAACTTTTTGTTCTTATTAATTAAAATTTGGTTCTCTGATTTTCTCAATTTAATATTCATATCCTTAGTCAATTGCGGGAGTTTGTCCAAGCAGGGAACTTCAAGAATCTCATTTTTAACCTTAGTTATTCTGCTGTCTACTTCAATTATTTCTTTTTTCCTTTCCAGGATTAATAATCGCATTAATTCTAAGGAACAATGGTCCTGGATTCTTTCCCATTCTTTGACAAACTCTGGACTGTCTGTATTATAGGTTGAGGGTTTGAGAACTCTCAGTCCCCTAGGAATACGACCCACCCTAATATATTCCTCTAAGGTGGCCATTTCTAACCAAAACTTAGTTTCCTTCTCCAATAGTTTATACAGCTCATTCATAAGAGATGGCAAACTGGGAGTGATAACTTCTTCTATTGGTATGTCTGAAAACATCTTACTGAATAATTCTGGTTTGTTAAACCTGTTTTGAAGACAATCTAAAAAATGACTGGTGTTAGAATCAGCCATAATCCGTCCGTATAAGGAAGGTGAAAGAGGTGGGGAGGACTGAGGAAGGGGAGATGGAGAGGGTAGGGGGGAAGGAAAAAAGGAAAAGGAAGGGGGAAGGATGGGAGGGGGAAAAGGCGGGGGAAAAGGGAGGAAAGGAGGACGAAACATTAAAACAATACAACAATAATGCACAAGTTAAATACAAATCCCAATATCACAATAATATGTTAATAGGGCAATGAATCATAAGAGTCTAATAGTTGCTGCGTGACTGTGGGAGAAAAAAAGGACAAAACAGTGTGACACAACAAGTGGGTCACACAGATTACCAGTGTAGAAAATTGAGTCCAGTCCGCGCTCTTGCTCTTTAGGATAGTGGAATGGTGGTTCCTCTCTAATCTCTTGCAGCTCTTAGTGTTGAAGGTGTCTGCCCCCACCTCCAATATGGATCCCAGCAGGAAAACTCCAACCGCGATACCAAGTCCCAGAAAAAAAGAAAAAACACAAAAGCGCACCAAGATTGAGATTTGATATGTATTGACAACAAATAAAGATAATAATATGCACTTACATATATAAAAACTTTAATGGTCCAGATCACGATCGTCACTTCTATTGGTAGGGCAACATATGGGATGAAGAGGGGGGGGTAATCTCAGTCCTCAGGAACAAGCCCCGCGCGCTGGGGCTGTATTCAGAGGCTGCGCTGCGTCTCTGCTTCACACGCTTGTCGGCGTGTTGATCTGCGTAGTGCGCATGCGCGGCAAATGAGGCCCCCTATAGTAGTCCCGGAAGTGCCCGCCCGTTTTCCGTTTCGATCGAAAATGGCAATAAAAATAGCAATAAAAACACTTGTGTGAAGACTGGCTGTATGTGATAAACAGACCAGCGACACCCTTCGCGACGCGTTTCGAATACAAAAGTATTCTTCCTCAGGCACTATCAGGGGCACCTGTTTGGGGTCCTTTATATACCACATAGATGATTGGTTAATACCAATAAAAGAACATCCAATCCACTATTGGTTAAATAGAAAAGGGGGATGGTTCAACTTCACCAAGCCTGCCCCTTAATGTTAAAATGAACAGGATATTGATGCTGTATTGCAGTGGTGGCACTTTGAGTAATAATTAGATAATAAAAGACAAAAGTGCCACTCACCAGTGGAAATACATAAAGAGATACCTACAAGGTGGCCCTTTTAACAAGTGTCACATATAAAATACATTTGAAAATATATGTAAAAAAGTAGTATTAATAAAACATTGTGCTACCACATAAAAATACAACAGTTAAACATAAAACATATAATATAAAGAAATGGATGTGGAGAAGAAGGGGGGGGAAAGGGGAAAGGGGAAAGGGAAAGGAAGGAGGAAAAGGAAAAACATGTGCAAGGTAAAAAAAGACATAAAAACAAACAAAAATATCAATAACATGTTGAATAAAATTGGCTAAAATAGAATGCATCTCAATTCTGAAATTTTGATAAAACCAGACTGCAAAGAAAAGATCACCTGTCATTTAGTTACCGCAAGAAGGGAGTCAACTCCACATAATCATTTAACCCCCCAGGATGTTTAGTTTGGAGTGTGTATATCCAGAATTGCTCCCTCCTTGCGATAAATAAATCCTTATCGCCACCTCTAGTAGTAGGTGTGATATGTTCTATACCCATGTATTTGACCCCTGTGGTGCTGCATTGATGGACATCCTTAAAATGGGACAGCAAATGGGTTAATGGTTTACCAGAGGTCAATGTTTTAGGGATGTTGACAATATTTCTTAAATGTTCCATCACACGTATTTTCAGATGGCGTTTTGTGCGACCTACATATTGTAGTCCACACCCACATTGTAAAATATATATAACATATGTGGACAGACAGTCAATATAGTTTTTAATCTCATATTCGTGATCTGTCATTTTGGACTTAAAGTGATCTTGTGTCAGCATCCTTGGACAAATTTTACATCTATTGCATCTATGATTACCTTTAAGCCCCAATAGATCTCTAAGGTCCTTCTTCTTATTGGGGACACTACCCTTTAGAAGGCTCGGGGCCAGCATGGTTTTAAGATTATCACTTTTAGTAAAAACAATAGGAGGTCTTTCTGGTAAAAACTTTGTCAAAATGGGGTCCAAATGTAAAATGTACCAATATTTATTAAGAATATGTCTTATCTTATTATGTGACCTATTAAATTTGGTAATGAAATACGGTGTCTTATTATCCTTGTCTGGTCTGTATTTTTCCCTGTGTTTCTTTATTTTTGGCCTCACAATTTGTGGTACAGTGTTAGATGTGATGACTTCACTGTCAATCGTATCTTCCACTAAATGTATGGGTGTATCCTGACTCCCAGTGTCATTGGCGTTTATATGGTGATCTAAGTTCTTACTTTTGGGGCAAATTAATTTTTCCCTATTACAGCGTAATGCCTTATTAAATGCTTTTTTAACAGTGGTTCTATCATATCCCTTTTGTAAAAATCGTTCTTGAAGTATTTGTGACTGAGATTTAAATGTCTCTAAGTCAGTACAATTTCGCCTCATCCGCAAGAACTGGCTGTAGGGGATATTATCAATACATCTTTTTTCATGGCCACTCGTGGGGTGCAAGAAAGAGTTTACATTAGTGCTCTTAAAGTGGGTTTTAGTGAGTAGCTTGTTTTCAGAAACATACATCTCCAAATCCAAGTAGGTGATAGTATTTGGACTCAGCTCACTTGTGAAGGTGAGGTTGAATTCATTCTTATTCAACCCATCCACGAAGTTATCAAATGAGGTGCTATCGCCATCCCAGATGGCGATCACATCATCGATGTATCTCCGCCACATGACCAACTGCGGCGGAGATACATCAGCACCCCATATATGTAACGATTCCCACCATCCCATGTATAAATTTGCAAAAGATGGTGCAAAACGTGTCCCCATAGCAGTGCCACACAGTTGTAAATAAAACTCGTGCTCAAATAGAAAATAATTATGTGTCAAAATAAATTCAATTGAGTCGTGAATGAACCTACGCTGATGAAGAGGTAAAGTGCCATGTAGTGATAAGAAATAATTAATCGCATCTAATCCCCCTTTATGGGGAATAGACGTGTACAGTGTCTGAACATCTAATGTAACAAGTTTATATGTTGGTTTCCAATTAAATTCAGTGAAAATAGTGAGTAAAGAGGTGGTATCAAGTAAATGTGAAGGTAAAGTGGATACTAGTGGTTGTAAAAAGAAATCTACATAAGAAGAGAGATTAGCAGTGAGCGAATTAATTCCCGAAATAATAGGTCGCCCCGGTGGATTAATAAGTGATTTTTGAATCTTTGGCAAATGGTACATGATAGGGATGGTGGGAGCCGTACAATACAAATAATCAAACTCATGCTTTTTAAGAACATTAGACTCATAAGCAGAGTTTAGCAACTCTTTGAGATCATTCTGGAACTGTACTGAAGGATCTTTGGGAAGTTTACAGTAAGAGCTAGGGTCTGAAAGCAATCTGTTTGCCTCCAGACAATAATCTGTTCTATCTTGGAGTATGATGCCTCCACCCTTATCTGCTTCCCTTACAACTGTATTAGGATCTTGACGTAATACTTTTAATGAATGTCTTTCCTGACTAGTCAAATTCATGTTCCAATTCTTCTGAGTTGACTGTGATTGTTCTAATGCTTTAAAGTCTTTCTCTACCATTTTATTGAAAATATCAATATGTAGTCCCCTAGAGTAGTAAGGGTAGAAGGTAGACTTGGGCTTAAATAATGAATGCTGTGTCAGTATATTTTCCCCTTCATTGGTTATCCCCTCATCCATGAGGCACATTAAATCCACCAATTGATTTTGTTCGTTAGTGGATAATGTGTCGACAGTGGGGTTAATGATGACTGGAATTGAATCATGACCCCCATTATCAGATACAAAGTGTCTGCTTAACGTTAATTTGCGATTAAATTTTTGCAGGTCTATATAAAGATCGAAGTTATTGACCCTCCGCGTGGGGGCAAATGATAATCCTTTCCCCAAAACATTCATCAAAGTGTGATCTATTTGAAAATGGGATAGATTAAAAATACCCTTAGATTTTAATGTTAAGTCATCTGGACAGGTTTTGGTGGGGAGATTTGCTGATTTATCTCTTTTTCCACTCCCTCTGATTCCTCTCCTGAATCCTGTCTTTTTCTCACAGTATTTTTGGTGGTTCCTAACAGGGGTGGGTGGTTGGAATCCCAGGTTGATATTGATTTTCTCATTTTTTCCAACCTGTTTAAAAAATCCTGATTTTCAGTCTCTTCCTTTGTATCTTTCAGTACTTCAAATTTATTATATAAAGGAATATCTGGTGTTCCCGTTTCGTGTCCTCTATATGTATTTGGATGTTTATTGGGGGCATTAGTATGTTTCCTAACATGTGGTGTATGTGGCTTATTCTGCCTCCTATTTTGTTTATGATAATGGGGAATCCATTGTTGTTTTTTCTGGATATTCTGATCCCATCCTACGGGTTCTATATTATCATTCCGTTGGTATTTAGACGGAAGTCTAGTGTGTTTTTCATGTGTAGGTCTAGCATGAAAATTGGGGTCTCTAGGAGTTCTAGGGATAATAATATTAACTTTGGGATTAGTATGCTTAGTTTGGGCTGCCCCCTTTGGAATATGAACATTAGGATCATTGGTGCCTTGTGTTAAGGGGTCCCCATTTGTCATAGCTTCCTTTCCTGTGTCCCAACATCTTTGGATATTGAGAGCATAATCTTTCTTATCCCTTAAAAACTTTTTGTTCTTATTAATTAAAATTTGGTTCTCTGATTTTCTCAATTTAATATTCATATCCTTAGTCAATTGCGGGAGTTTGTCCAAGCAGGGAACTTCAAGAATCTCATTTTTAACCTTAGTTATTCTGCTGTCTACTTCAATTATTTCTTTTTTCCTTTCCAGGATTAATAATCGCATTAATTCTAAGGAACAATGGTCCTGGATTCTTTCCCATTCTTTGACAAACTCTGGACTGTCTGTATTATAGGTTGAGGGTTTGAGAACTCTCAGTCCCCTAGGAATACGACCCACCCTAATATATTCCTCTAAGGTGGCCATTTCTAACCAAGACTTAGTTTCCTTCTCCAATAGTTTATACAGCTCATTCATAAGAGATGGCAAACTGGGAGTGATAACTTCTTCTATTGGTATGTCTGAAAACATCTTACTGAATAATTCTGGTTTGTTAAACCTGTTTTGAAGACAATCTAAAAAATGACTGGTGTTAGAATCAGCCATAATCCGTCCGTATAAGGAAGGTGAAAGAGGTGGGGAGGACTGAGGAAGGGGAGATGGAGAGGGTAGGGGGGAAGGAAAAAAGGAAAAGGAAGGGGGAAGGATGGGAGGGGGAAAAGGCGGGGGAAAAGGGAGGAAAGGAGGACGAAACATTAAAACAATACAACAATAATGCACAAGTTAAATACAAATCCCAATATCACAATAATATGTTAATAGGGCAATGAATCATAAGAGTCTAATAGTTGCTGCGTGACTGTGGGAGAAAAAAAGGACAAAACAGTGTGACACAACAAGTGGGTCACACAGATTACCAGTGTAGAAAATTGAGTCCAGTCCGCGCTCTTGCTCTTTAGGATAGTGGAATGGTGGTTCCTCTCTAATCTCTTGCAGCTCTTAGTGTTGAAGGTGTCTGCCCCCACCTCCAATATGGATCCCAGCAGGAAAACTCCAACCGCGATACCAAGTCCCAGAAAAAAAGAAAAAACACAAAAGCGCACCAAGATTGAGATTTGATATGTATTGACAACAAATAAAGATAATAATATGCACTTACATATATAAAAACTTTAATGGTCCAGATCACGATCGTCACTTCTATTGGTAGGGCAACATATGGGATGAAGAGGGGGGGTAATCTCAGTCCTCAGGAACAAGCCCCGCGCGCTGGGGCTGTATTCAGAGGCTGCGCTGCGTCTCTGCTTCACACGCTTGTCGGCGTGTTGATCTGCGTAGTGCGCATGCGCGGCAAATGAGGCCCCCTATAGTAGTCCCGGAAGTGCCCGCCCGTTTTCCGTTTCGATCGAAAATGGCAATAAAAATAGCAATAAAAACACTTGTGTGAAGACTGGCTGTATGTGATAAACAGACCAGCGACACCCTTCGCGACGCGTTTCGAATACAAAAGTATTCTTCCTCAGGCACTATCAGGGGCACCTGTTTGGGGTCCTTTATATACCACATAGATGATTGGTTAATACCAATAAAAGAACATCCAATCCACTATTGGTTAAATAGAAAAGGGGGATGGTTCAACTTCACCAAGCCTGCCCCTTAATGTTAAAATGAACAGGATATTGATGCTGTATTGCAGTGGTGGCACTTTGAGTAATAATTAGATAATAAAAGACAAAAGTGCCACTCACCAGTGGAAATACATAAAGAGATACCTACAGGTGGCCCTTTTAACAAGTGTCACATATAAAATACATTTGAAAATATATGTAAAAAAGTAGTATTAATAAAACATTGTGCTACCACATAAAAATACAACAGTTAAACATAAAACATATAATATAAAGAAATGGATGTGGAGAAGAAGGGGGGGGGGGAAAGGGGAAAGGGAAAGGAAGGAGGAAAAGGAAAAACATGTGCAAGGTAAAAAAAGACATAAAAACAAACAAAAATATCAATAACATGTTGCATAAAATTGGCTAAAATAGAATGCATCTCAATTCTGAAATTTTGATAAAACCAGACTGCAAAGAAAAGATCACCTGTCATTTAGTTACCGCAAGAAGGGAGTCAACTCCACATAATCATTTAACCCCCCAGGATGTTTAGTTTGGAGTGTGTATATCCAGAATTGCTCCCTCCTTGCGATAAATAAATCCTTATCGCCACCTCTAGTAGTAGTGGTGATATGTTCTATACCCATGTATTTGACCCCTGTGGTGCTGCATTGATGGACATCCTTAAAATGGGACAGCAAATGGGTTAATGGTTTACCAGAGGTCAATGTTTTAGGGATGTTGACAATATTTCTTAAATGTTCCATCACACGTATTTTCAGATGGCGTTTTGTGCGACCTACATATTGTAGTCCACACCCACATTGTAAAATATATATAACATATGTGGACAGACAGTCAATATAGTTTTTAATCTCATATTCGTGATCTGTCATTTTGGACTTAAAGTGATCTTGTGTCAGCATCCTTGGACAAATTTTACATCTATTGCATCTATGATTACCTTTAAGCCCCAATAGATCTCTAAGGTCCTTCTTCTTATTGGGGACACTACCCTTTAGAAGGCTCGGGGCCAGCATGGTTTTAAGATTATCACTTTTAGTAAAAACAATAGGAGGTCTTTCTGGTAAAAACTTTGTCAAAATGGGGTCCAAATGTAAAATGTACCAATATTTATTAAGAATATGTCTTATCTTATTATGTGACCTATTAAATTTGGTAATGAAATACGGTGTCTTATTATCCTTGTCTGGTCTGTATTTTTCCCTGTGTTTCTTTATTTTTGGCCTCACAATTTGTGGTACAGTGTTAGATGTGATGACTTCACTGTCAATCGTATCTTCCACTAAATGTATGGGTGTATCCTGACTCCCAGTGTCATTGGCGTTTATATGGTGATCTAAGTTCTTACTTTTGGGGCAAATTAATTTTTCCCTATTACAGCGTAATGCCTTATTAAATGCTTTTTTAACAGTGGTTCTATCATATCCCTTTTGTAAAAATCGTTCTTGAAGTATTTGTGACTGAGATTTAAATGTCTCTAAGTCAGTACAATTTCGCCTCATCCGCAAGAACTGGCTGTAGGGGATATTATCAATACATCTTTTTTCATGGCCACTCGTGGGGTGCAAGAAAGAGTTTACATTAGTGCTCTTAAAGTGGGTTTTAGTGAGTAGCTTGTTTTCAGAAACATATATCTCCAAATCCAAGTAGGTGATAGTATTTGGACTCAGCTCACTTGTGAAGGTGAGGTTGAATTCATTCTTATTCAACCCATCCACGAAGTTATCAAATGAGGTGCTATCGCCATCCCAGATGGCGATCACATCATCGATGTATCTCCGCCACATGACCAACTGCGGCGGAGATACATCAGCACCCCATATATGTAACGATTCCCACCATCCCATGTATAAATTTGCAAAAGATGGTGCAAAACGTGTCCCCATAGCAGTGCCACACAGTTGTAAATAAAACTCGTGCTCAAATAGAAAATAATTATGTGTCAAAATAAATTCAATTGAGTCGTGAATGAACCTACGCTGATGAAGAGGTAAAGTGCCATGTAGTGATAAGAAATAATTAATCGCATCTAATCCCCCTTTATGGGGAATAGACGTG
The DNA here is from genome assembly GCF_040206685.1 of Ascaphus truei. NCBI lineage: Eukaryota > Metazoa > Chordata > Amphibia > Anura > Ascaphidae > Ascaphus > Ascaphus truei. The sequence continues at coordinate 114,474 of NW_027456756.1, read as the reverse complement.
TACAGTGTCTGAACATCTAATGTAACAAGTTTATATGTTGGTTTCCAATTAAATTCAGTGAAAATAGTGAGTAAAGAGGTGGTATCAAGTAAATGTGAAGGTAAAGTGGATACTAGTGGTTGTAAAAAGAAATCTACATAAGAAGAGAGATTAGCAGTGAGCGAATTAATTCCCGAAATAATAGGTCGCCCCGGTGGATTAATAAGTGATTTTTGAATCTTTGGCAAATGGTACATGATAGGGATGGTGGGAGCCGTACAATACAAATAATCAAACTCATGCTTTTTAAGAACATTAGACTCATAAGCAGAGTTTAGCAACTCTTTGAGATCATTCTGGAACTGTACTGAAGGATCTTTGGGAAGTTTACAGTAAGAGCTAGGGTCTGAAAGCAATCTGTTTGCCTCCAGACAATAATCTGTTCTATCTTGGAGTATGATGCCTCCACCCTTATCTGCTTCCCTTACAACTGTATTAGGATCTTGACGTAATACTTTTAATGAATGTCTTTCCTGACTAGTCAAATTCATGTTCCAATTCTTCTGAGTTGACTGTGATTGTTCTAATGCTTTAAAGTCTTTCTCTACCATTTTATTGAAAATATCAATATGTAGTCCCCTAGAGTAGTAAGGGTAGAAGGTAGACTTGGGCTTAAATAATGAATGCTGTGTCAGTATATTTTCCCCTTCATTGGTTATCCCCTCATCCATGAGGCACATTAAATCCACCAATTGATTTTGTTCGTTAGTGGATAATGTGTCGACAGTGGGGTTAATGATGACTGGAATTGAATCATGACCCCCATTATCAGATACAAAGTGTCTGCTTAACGTTAATTTGCGATTAAATTTTTGCAGGTCTATATAAAGATCGAAGTTATTGACCCTCCGCGTGGGGGCAAATGATAATCCTTTCCCCAAAACATTCATCAAAGTGTGATCTATTTGAAAATGGGATAGATTAAAAATACCCTTAGATTTTAATGTTAAGTCATCTGGACAGGTTTTGGTGGGGAGATTTGCTGATTTATCTCTTTTTCCACTCCCTCTGATTCCTCTCCTGAATCCTGTCTTTTTCTCACAGTATTTTTGGTGGTTCCTAACAGGGGTGGGTGGTTGGAATCCCAGGTTGATATTGATTTTCTCATTTTTTCCAACCTGTTTAAAAAATCCTGATTTTCAGTCTCTTCCTTTGTATCTTTCAGTACTTCAAATTTATTATATAAAGGAATATCTGGTGTTCCCGTTTCGTGTCCTCTATATGTATTTGGATGTTTATTGGGGGCATTAGTATGTTTCCTAACATGTGGTGTATGTGGCTTATTCTGCCTCCTATTTTGTTTATGATAATGGGGAATCCATTGTTGTTTTTTCTGGATATTCTGATCCCATCCTACGGGTTCTATATTATCATTCCGTTGGTATTTAGTTGGAAGTCTAGTGTGTTTTTCATGTGTAGGTCTAGCATGAAAATTGGGGTCTCTAGGAGTTCTAGGGATAATAATATTAACTTTGGGATTAGTATGCTTAGTTTGGGCTGCCCCCTTTGGAATATGAACATTAGGATCATTGGTGCCTTGTGTTAAGGGGTCCCCATTTGTCATAGCTTCCTTTCCTGTGTCCCAACATCTTTGGATATTGAGAGCATAATCTTTCTAATCCCTTAAAAACTTTTTGTTCTTATTAATTAAAATTTGGTTCTCTGATTTTCTCAATTTAATATTCATATCCTTAGTCAATTGCGGGAGTTTGTCCAAGCAGGGAACTTCAAGAATCTCATTTTTAACCTTAGTTATTCTGCTGTCTACTTCAATTATTTCTTTTTTCCTTTCCAGGATTAATAATCGCATTAATTCTAAGGAACAATGGTCCTGGATTCTTTCCCATTCTTTGACAAACTCTGGACTGTCTGTATTATAGGTTGAGGGTTTGAGAACTCTCAGTCCCCTAGGAATACGACCCACCCTAATATATTCCTCTAAGGTGGCCATTTCTAACCAAGACTTAGTTTCCTTCTCCAATAGTTTATACAGCTCATTCATAAGAGATGGCAAACTGGGAGTGATAACTTCTTCTATTGGTATGTCTGAAAACATCTTACTGAATAATTCTGGTTTGTTAAACCTGTTTTGAAGACAATCTAAAAAATGACTGGTGTTAGAATCAGCCATAATCCGTCCGTATAAGGAAGGTGAAAGAGGTGGGGAGGACTGAGGAAGGGGAGATGGAGAGGGTAGGGGGGAAGGAAAAAAGGAAAAGGAAGGGGGAAGGATGGGAGGGGGAAAAGGCGGGGGAAAAGGGAGGAAAGGAGGACGAAACATTAAAACAATACAACAATAATGCACAAGTTAAATACAAATCCCAATATCACAATAATATGTTAATAGGGCAATGAATCATAAGAGTCTAATAGTTGCTGCGTGACTGTGGGAGAAAAAAAGGACAAAACAGTGTGACACAACAAGTGGGTCACACAGATTACCAGTGTAGAAAATTGAGTCCAGTCCGCGCTCTTGCTCTTTAGGATAGTGGAATGGTGGTTCCTCTCTAATCTCTTGCAGCTCTTAGTGTTGAAGGTGTCTGCCCCCACCTCCAATATGGATCCCAGCAGGAAAACTCCAACCGCGATACCAAGTCCCAGAAAAAAAGAAAAAACACAAAAGCGCACCAAGATTGAGATTTGATATGTATTGACAACAAATAAAGATAATAATATGCACTTACATATATAAAAACTTTAATGGTCCAGATCACGATCGTCACTTCTATTGGTAGGGCAACATATGGGATGAAGAGGGGGGGTAATCTCAGTCCTCAGGAACAAGCCCCGCGCGCTGGGGCTGTATTCAGAGGCTGCGCTGCGTCTCTGCTTCACACGCTTGTCGGCGTGTTGATCTGCGTAGTGCGCATGCGCGGCAAATGAGGCCCCCTATAGTAGTCCCGGAAGTGCCCGCCCGTTTTCCGTTTCGATCGAAAATGGCAATAAAAATAGCAATAAAAACACTTGTGTGAAGACTGGCTGTATGTGATAAACAGACCAGCGACACCCTTCGCGACGCGTTTCGAATACAAAAGTATTCTTCCTCAGGCGATATCAGGGGCACCTGTTTGGGGTCCTTTATATACCACATAGATGATTGGTTAATACCAATAAAAGAACATCCAATCCACTATTGGTTAAATAGAAAAGGGGGATGGTTCAACTTCACCAAGCCTGCCCCTTAATGTTAAAATGAACAGGATATTGATGCTGTATTGCAGTGGTGGCACTTTGAGTAATAATTAGATAATAAAAGACAAAAGTGCCACTCACCAGTGGAAATACATAAAGAGATACCTACAGGTGGCCCTTTTAACAAGTGTCACATATAAAATACATTTGAAAATATATTTAAAAAAGTAGTATTAATAAAACATTGTGCTACCACATAAAAATACAACAGTTAAACATAAAACATATAATATAAAGAAATGGATGTGGAGAAGAAGGGGGGGGAAAGGGGAAAGGGAAAGGAAGGAGGAAAAGGAAAAACATGTGCAAGGTAAAAAAAGACATAAAAACAAACAAAAATATCAATAACATGTTGAATAAAATTGGCTAAAATAGAATGCATCTCAATTCTGAAATTTTGATAAAACCAGACTGCAAAGAAAAGATCACCTGTCATTTAGTTACCGCAAGAAGGGAGTCAACTCCACATAATCATTTAACCCCCCAGGATGTTTAGTTTGGAGTGTGTATATCCAGAATTGCTCCCTCCTTGCGATAAATAAATCCTTATCGCCACCTCTAGTAGTAGTGGTGATATGTTCTATACCCATGTATTTGACCCCTGTGGTGCTGCATTGATGGACATCCTTAAAATGGGACAGCAAATGGGTTAATGGTTTACCAGAGGTCAATGTTTTAGGGATGTTGACAATATTTCTTAAATGTTCCATCACACGTATTTTCAGATGGCGTTTTGTGCGACCTACATATTGTAGTCCACACCCACATTGTAAAATACAGTATATATAACATATGTGGACAGACAGTCAATATAGTTTTTAATCTCATATTCGTGATCTGTCATTTTGGACTTAAAGTGATCTTGTGTCAGCATCCTTGGACAAATTTTACATCTATTGCATCTATGATTACCTTTAAGCCCCAATAGATCTCTAAGGTCCTTCTTCTTATTGGGGACACTACCCTTTAGAAGGCTCGGGGCCAGCATGGTTTTAAGATTATCACTTTTAGTAAAAACAATAGGAGGTCTTTCTGGTAAAAACTTTGTCAAAATGGGGTCCAAATGTAAAATGTACCAATATTTATTAAGAATATGTCTTATCTTATTATGTGACCTATTAAATTTGGTAATGAAATACGGTGTCTTATTATCCTTGTCTGGTCTGTATTTTTCCCTGTGTTTCTTTATTTTTGGCCTCACAATTTGTGGTACAGTGTTAGATGTGATGACTTTGTGAAGGTAATAAAGTATTATAAGAAACTATTCGTCCATTTTGTATGCATTCCGCCATATTGAATCTGCTTTAACTGCAAGGCTTGGAAATAACGCAGTATGTTTTTATATAAGCTAATAAGTCTCTCTCTCTCTCTCTGAGGTGAATCGAAACTCAACCAGGAGCCTTTTTCTACTGACTCTCGGTTTCCTGTGAATTCAGCTGGTACAGAGAAACGAAACTGAAACTTATTGTCTGCCTATATATATTCTGTAATACATATACTCGGCACGTCAGTCTGAGCTGCAGAGCCTGAGGGAACTGATACATGACTCTGTGTCATTTATTGGGATCCGGGGTGCACCCAGGCTTTTGTTATACTAATTTGGCAATCCACATCTGAGCAGAGACCCTGACTTGAGAAGGGAACCTCAACAGTTGGCGTAGCCGGCAGGATCCTTGTGAAGGGACACCGGAGCAATCCTGGACCCGTCTCTATCCACGGACGACCGTCCCCTGACCGGACTGATTGAGGCCTGATCAACCTCTAAGGACAAGGTAAGATATATTCAGAATATATTTTTACCGAACTCCTGTCAGTCTGTTCAGGTTGGCGATCTCTTGGTTGACGGTAACAGTATTGTTAATCTATACAAGACCATAGAGTCCGGTGGTTCCCGCCAAGGATTTATATAGTTTGTAAGGTCTTGTGACTGCCAGATGTGTGGTTTATGTTCATATGTCATAAGGGTTACGGAATAACTATAAAATAAGGGGAAGAGTCTAGGATATATATTGATAGATAATAGGAGGATCGTCCATACAGGTGACGGTCCGGGGACTGCCTGCGCGCCTCCCCGTCTAGGTCGATTTATCACTAAGACTCAAGAATCCCGAGTGTGTAAGGATATAAATTGATAGATAATAGGAGGATCGTCCATACAGGTGACGGTCCGGGGACTGCCTGCGCGCCTCCCCGTCTAGGTCGATTTATCGCTGAAGCTCAAGAGTCCAGGTACCGCCGGTAATTGGCGCACGTGTCCGAGGTTGTTTTTAAAATAGACAATGTTCTCGCAGTTTTTAAAGAAGGATTTGCCTTCTGGTGCCCGGGATTCCGTAACTCTTGTGACAGTAAGGGAGGGAAAGAAGTATACCAAGAAATGTAAATTGTTGTTTAAAGTATTGGATTTACCCTCTACGGGAAGGTTGCAACCAAAAATGTTGAAAGATAGAATCCAGGCATGTAAAGGAATGTTGAAACATGGAGGATTGTGGGAGAATGCTGAGAAATTTTTGAGTGTGGCTATTGAGCTTCAAAAGGAAGGTTTCACCGAAATAGAATGTGGAGGGAAAGATAAGAAAAGTTACTGTTACATGAAAGTACCCGAAAGTGAGTAAGTGTTGACTAATGGAGAGAAATAGGTGTGTGTAGCTTGAGAAAAGACAGAATTGCAACAGGATAGCATAAATTTGTAGTGAATGAAGTCAGCGAAACTATAAAAGTTCAAAACAGAAAGCATTAAAAAGAACTGAGTGGAGGGAAATAGCATGAGCGTGTGAAGTTAGTTGTGTGTTAAGATGTTATATGAACCTCAGCTATATAAAAGCCTGTTGGTTAATTTTTGAAAGGTCATAAAAAATGTAGTTCTTAGGGCTCTGGATAAAGCTCCATGTATTTAAACTTTAAGCGAAAGTTTAAATTATGATTTTTCAGGAAGAAGCCGTGGTGTACCTTTATTTTATCTTTTCAGGGTCAATTGGCGAAATGCCCAGAAACAAGATGGCTCTTTGCCCGGAAACAAGTCTTATAGAATTATTTTTTCTTTAGTCAGATGAATATGCAGTGTCTTTAAAATTATAAAGCTGACCATGTGCTCAGCACTGTGCTAAGAGATTATATAAAGCAAGACATTAGTGTGAAGTCTTATACAAAATCATTTGTCTATTAACTGAATATGTGATGTATGTTATAACGAATTAACCATTTATTTTTTCCAAAGGTATCCGTAAGCAGTGGTTATTGTAAAAATTGCTGTGTAATCTAGAATGGGTTTGCCAGAAAGGGGTGAATTTGGGAGTCACCTCTCATTTGTGGGTGTGTCTTGTGTATAGGGTTAAATACAGGGGATACATAGTTGCAAAAGCAGTTACATAAGTGAATAAGGTATGCATTATATACAAGGCATTTCAATTTTTTAACAGAATAGTTACAGTGGAGTGTTCGGGGTAAAAGCCAGATAGGGATTGGCTAGGGAAATTTGTAGGGGTAAAATAATTGCTTAAATTGGGAGGGAATATTTTTCCATAACAGTGGATAGTATTGGGAAAAGGGATATTGGCCTGTAGTTTGAGACAGTGTTTTTTGTCCCCACTTTTGAAGATTGGGACAAACTCTGACAGTTTCCCAGGTCTTAGGGATATGGCCTGCAGACAGGATAGAATTAATTATGGAAACAAGTGGTTAGCAAGGGATGAGGCCCTAAAGTTTCAGGAACTTAGATTGTATCAAAGTCAGGTTCACATTGGCTACTTAGTTTTAATTTGAGGAACATTAATAGGGAATACCTCTGTCTATATGCGGATGCTAAGACAGGAGTAAACACATTGATACAAGAATTTAGTCCTAGGTATAAATTATCTCCCTATGAGACACATATGGGATGACTTGTGACTATCAGCAGTCCAAAGGAACGAATTAAGGACCATGTTATTGGTAATAAAACAGTAAGTTGTATGCAACTAATACATTTTTTGAGTCTCTCTAGGCAACGTTGAAAGTGCACCTACTCGAGATGGGGTTAATAGTCACATATTTCCTGTGCAAGCATGCTCTTCATCCCAGGTGAAAAAGGCCTAAAGTAATCACCAATACAGCAATTAAAGCGGCAGAGTCATTGTCCTGGACCCAAAGTACAGTAAAGCTCGTTCCAGCTCCACCAAAGACCAAAGTCACCTAAAGCACAGCCGCATCAAGTTAACGTCTTGCCGAGTCAAAACTCTAACCGTTAACCAACGAGGAAAATAAGACACCAGGCTAAGGCCAGGTTTTATCAGAACATTTCATTTTTTCAGAGACTCAATATTTTTATTCTTTAGAGTGTGTTAAGTTAGAAATTTAAGGTGTATGTAGAATTGAGCCTTGATGGGAGGATTGGTTTCCTGGAAGCGTGGCTTGTGAAAGCTCTTGTATGTGTTTTGGCAGTACTCTTCACTCTCTATGTATGTGTCATGTGCAGCAAAACTTTGATCCAGAAGTGTGTTGCACCTCCACCGAAAGGAGGGCGTGTGTCAGCCACAAGGAAAGGATCATAAGTCAGCCATGTTGACCCATCGCAGACATCGTCTGTTCTGATATTCTGAGTGATTGATGTACACAATGCGTGCAGGGTGAGGATCATGCATTAGCTTCCACAGATACCAAACCCCCTCAATTCTCAGTAATAGAATGTTGTGATGATTCTGAAAATCCAAGAGCAGGTTCAGATTAGGCTTATGGCCTTACAAAACAGAATTGCTTTAGACTATGTTTTAGCTTCAAAAGGAGGGTTATGTGTTTGGTTAAAGACAATGTTGTGTTTTTATTTCAGATCAGTGTAGCAATGTGCAGCATGAACTAGATTAAATACAAGAGATTCAAAAGAGGTTTACAAAGGGAAGTGACAGATTATCACCCATGGGGTTATGTGAATGGCTTAGATCACTTGGAGCAAAATTTTTTTTGAATGTTTTGATGTGTTTGGGAGTGTTACTTGTTGTCATATATGTGGGTGTCACGTGTTGCAAAGGTATGATCCACAGGTGTGCGACCCCCTCCCCCAATCGGATGCCACTCTTTACAGATGCCAGAAAACAGCAGTACCGTGAAGAAAGAAGATGCCGACCACAGTTATTCAATTCATCAAAAGACATATTGGCCGCAGCGCCTTACGAGACTATGACAGTGAAGGGCACGCGCCCTTGTCCTCTGAGTTATCCCTGGACTATCATCATGAACTTTATTCTCAAAAGCTATGTTTTAAGAATAAAAAGGGAGGGAGTGACAAAGTGAGAATATGACGTAAGGGAGGGGGGTCTGACATAACAGCACTGGGATCTAAGCAACCATTTTGAGTCAGCATCCATCTTAGGTGCCTGATATTGTCTATTGTCTGTATGAAAGTTGGAATGAATGTTAGTTTAAAATACATTTTTTCTTCTGAAGTTCCAATTGATATTGAGCGGTTCAGCTAAGCCAAAAAACCTTGAGAACAAGAGCAATGTGCCAATGTTATGAAAATATGCCATTACAAAAACAAGAGAACATAAGAACAGTCCATTATAGTACTCTGGAGTGACGGGTGACCAATCGAGTTCCCAGACCCTAGTTTGTTTGTTTGAGGTCAGGGAACCCTTTTGTGTATACTGTAGGTCTTCGAGTTTAGCGAGCCAGAAGTTGTCGGGGATGGGACAAGCCCATGAACAGCCGACCAACACCCTCAGGTAGGGACTCTAGCACAAGAAATAGAAATTAGGGACAGACCCCTTCCTACAAAATGTCCTTTTAGTGTCTAGGGGGGAATGTGAAGGTAATAAAGTATTATAAGAAACTATTCGTCCATTTTGTATGCATTCCGCCATATTGAATCTGCTTTAACTGCAAGGCTTGGAAATAACGCAGTATGTTTTTATATAAGCTAATAAGTCTCTCTCTCTCTCTCTGAGGTGAATCGAAACTCAACCAGGAGCCTTTTTCTACTGACTCTCGGTTTCCTGTGAATTCAGCTGGTACAGAGAAACGAAACTGAAACTTATTGTCTGCCTATATATATTCTGTAATACATATACTCGGCACGTCAGTCTGAGCTGCAGAGCCTGAGGGAACTGATACATGACTCTGTGTCATTTATTGGGATCCGGGGTGCACCCAGGCTTTTGTTATACTAATTTGGCAATCCACATCTGAGCAGAGACCCTGACTTGAGAAGGGAACCTCAACAACTTCACTGTCAATCGTATCTTCCACTAAATGTATGGGTGTATCCTGACTCCCAGTGTCATTGGCGTTTATATGGTGATCTAAGTTCTTACTTTTGGGGCAAATTAATTTTTCCCTATTACAGCGTAATGCCTTATTAAATGCTTTTTTAACAGTGGTTCTATCATATCCCTTTGTTAAAAATCGTTCTTGAAGTATTTGTGACTGAGATTTAAATGTCTCTAAGTCAGTACAATTTCGCCTCATCCGCAAGAACTGGCTGTAGGGGATATTATCAATACATCTTTTTTCATGGCCACTCGTGGGGTGCAAGAAAGAGTTTACATTAGTGCTCTTAAAGTGGGTTTTAGTGAGTAGCTTGTTTTCAGAAACATATATCTCCAAATCCAAGTAGGTGATAGTATTTGGACTCAGCTCACTTGTGAAGGTGAGGTTGAATTCATTCTTATTCAACCCATCCACGAAGTTATCAAATGAGGTGCTATCGCCATCCCAGATGGCGATCACATCATCGATGTATCTCCGCCACATGACCAACTGCGGCGGAGATACATCAGCACCCCATATATGTAACGATTCCCACCATCCCATGTATAAATTTGCAAAAGATGGTTCAAAACGTGTCCCCATAGCAGTGCCACACAGTTGTAAATAAAACTCGTGCTCAAATAGAAAATAATTATGTGTCAAAATAAATTCAATTGAGTCGTGAATGAACCTACGCTGATGAAGAGGTAAAGTGCCATGTAGTGATAAGAAATAATTAATCGCATCTAATCCCCCTTTATGGGGAATAGACGTGTACAGTGTCTGAACATCTAATGTAACAAGTTTATATGTTGGTTTCCAATTAAATTCAGTGAAAATAGTGAGTAAAGAGGTGGTATCAAGTAAATGTGAAGGTAAAGTGGATACTAGTGGTTGTAAAAAGAAATCTACATAAGAAGAGAGATTAGCAGTGAGCGAATTAATTCCCGAAATAATAGGTCGCCCCGGTGGATTAATAAGTGATTTGTAAATCTTTGGCAAATGGTACATGATAGGGATGGTGGGAGCCGTACAATACAAATAATCAAACTCATGCTTTTTAAGAACATTAGACTCATAAGCAGAGTTTAGCAACTCTTTGAGATCATTCTGGAACTGTACTGAAGGATCTTTGGGAAGTTTACAGTAAGAGCTAGGGTCTGAAAGCAATCTGTTTGCCTCCAGACAATAATCTGTTCTATCTTGGAGTATGATGCCTCCACCCTTATCTGCTTCCCTTACAACTGTATTAGGATCTTGACGTAATACTTTTAATGAATGTCTTTCCTGACTAGTCAAATTCATGTTCCAATTCTTCTGAGTTGACTGTGATTGTTCTAATGCTTTAAAGTCTTTCTCTACCATTTTATTGAAAATATCAATATGTAGTCCCCTAGAGTAGTAAGGGTAGAAGGTAGACTTGGGCTTAAATAATGAATGCTGTGTCAGTATATTTTCCCCTTCATTGGTTATCCCCTCATCCATGAGGCACATTAAATCCACCAATTGATTTTGTTCGTTAGTGGATAATGTGTCGACAGTGGGGTTAATGATGACTGGAATTGAATCATGACCCCCATTATCAGATACAAAGTGTCTGCTTAATGTTAATTTGCGATTAAATTTTTGCAGGTCTATACTGCACCGACACACTTTATTCGAGCAAATACCCAGTATGTACCTGGCAGATACCTGGAATGCGCCGCTCCTCACCTCTGACAAGCCCCGTTGCGTTTGCCTTCCCAGCCTGGGTTCATGCCTGGCTGACGGGCGGCTGATCTGTTAAATGATAATGATTAGGATTTAATAGGCTGCAATGCTTCGCGTGTCTACCAGATGGCATAAATTCATGAATTGTAATGCAGTATATATATATATTCTGTGCAGTATTGCAGCCAGCGGGAATAAAATGCTTCAATCCCTGCCTGGAAAATACCTCAATGTACTCAGGCAGAAAACAGTCACAAACCTCAATACACCCGGGTATACCCGAATTCGTGGGACTAGCCGAGTTCGAATAAAGTGTGTCGCCAGTGTATAAAGATCGAAGTTATTGACCCTCCGCGTGGGGGCAAATGATAATCCTTTCCCCAAAACATTCATCAAAGTGTGATCTATTTGAAAATGGGATAGATTAAAAATACCCTTAGATTTTAATGTTAAGTCATCTGGACAGGTTTTGGTGGGGAGATTTGCTGATTTATCTCTTTTACCACTCCCTCTGATTCCTCTCCTGAATCCTGTCTTTTTCTCACAGTATTTTTGGTGGTTCCTAACAGGGGTGGGTGGTTGGAATCCCAGGTTGATATTGATTTTCTCATTTTTTCCAACCTGTTTAAAAAATCCTGATTTTCAGTCTCTTCCTTTGTATCTTTCAGTACTTCAAATTTATTATATAAAGGAATATCTGGTGTTCCCGTTTCGTGTCCTCTATATGTATTTGGATGTTTATTGGGGGCATTAGTATGTTTCCTAACATGTGGTGTATGTGGCTTATTCTGCCTCCTATTTTGTTTATGATAATGGGGAATCCATTGTTGTTTTTTCTGGATATTCTGATCCCATCCTACGGGTTCTATATTATCATTCCGTTGGTATTTAGACGGAAGTCTAGTGTGTTTTTCATGTGTAGGTCTAGCATGAAATTGGGGTCTCTAGGAGTTCTAGGGATAATAATATTAACTTTGGGATTAGTATGCTTAGTTTGGGCTGCCCCCTTTGGAATATGAACATTAGGATCATTGGTGCCTTGTGTTAAGGGGTCCCCATTTGTCATAGCTTCCTTTCCTGTGTCCCAACATCTTTGGATATTGAGAGCATAATCTTTCTTATCCCTTAAAAACTTTTTGTTCTTATTAATTAAAATTTGGTTCTCTGATTTTCTCAATTTAATATTCATATCCTTAGTCAATTGCGGGAGTTTGTCCAAGCAGGGAACTTCAAGAATCTCATTTTTAACCTTAGTTATTCTGCTGTCTACTTCAATTATTTCTTTTTTCCTTTCCAGGATTAATAATCGCATTAATTCTAAGGAACAATGGTCCTGGATTCTTTCCCATTCTTTGACAAACTCTGGACTGTCTGTATTATAGGTTGAGGGTTTGAGAACTCTCAGTCCCCTAGGAATACGACCCACCCTAATATATTCCTCTAAGGTGGCCATTTCTAACCAAGACTTAGTTTCCTTCTCCAATAGTTTATACAGCTCATTCATAAGAGATGGCAAACTGGGAGTGATAACTTCTTCTATTGGTATGTCTGAAAACATCTTACTGAATAATTCTGGTTTGTTAAACCTGTTTTGAAGACAATCTAAAAAATGACTGGTGTTAGAATCAGCCATAATCCGTCCGTATAAGGAAGGTGAAAGAGGTGGGGAGGACTGAGGAAGGGGAGATGGAGAGGGTAGGGGGGAAGGAAAAAAGGAAAAGGAAGGGGGAAGGATGGGAGGGGGAAAAGGCGGGGGAAAAGGGAGGAAAGGAGGACGAAACATTAAAACAATACAACAATAATGCACAAGTTAAATACAAATCCCAATATCACAATAATATGTTAATAGGGCAATGAATCATAAGAGTCTAATAGTTGCTGCGTGACTGTGGGAGAAAAAAAGGACAAAACAGTGTGACACAACAAGTGGGTCACACAGATTACCAGTGTAGAAAATTGAGTCCAGTCCGCGCTCTTGCTCTTTAGGATAGTGGAATGGTGGTTCCTCTCTAATCTCTTGCAGCTCTTAGTGTTGAAGGTGTCTGCCCCCACCTCCAATATGGATCCCAGCAGGAAAACTCCAACCGCGATACCAAGTCCCAGAAAAAAAGAAAAAACACAAAAGCGCACCAAGATTGAGATTTGATATGTATTGACAACAAATAAAGATAATAATATGCACTTACATATATAAAAACTTTAATGGTCCAGATCACGATCGTCACTTCTATTGGTAGGGCAACATATGGGATGAAGAGGGGGGGTAATCTCAGTCCTCAGGAACAAGCCCCGCGCGCTGGGGCTGTATTCAGAGGCTGCGCTGCGTCTCTGCTTCACACGCTTGTCGGCGTGTTGATCTGCGTAGTGCGCATGCGCGGCAAATGAGGCCCCCTATAGTAGTCCCGGAAGTGCCCGCCCGTTTTCCGTTTCGATCGAAAATGGCAATAAAAATAGCAATAAAAACACTTGTGTGAAGACTGGCTGTATGTGATAAACAGACCAGCGACACCCTTCGCGACGCGTTTCGAATACAAAAGTATTCTTCCTCAGGCGATATCAGGGGCACCTGTTTGGGGTCCTTTATATACCACATAGATGATTGGTTAATACCAATAAAAGAACATCCAATCCACTATTGGTTAAATAGAAAAGGGGGATGGTTCAACTTCACTTTTGTCTTTTATTATCTAATTATTACTCAAAGTGCCACCACTGCAATACAGCATCAATATCCTGTTCATTTTAACATTAAGGGGCAGGCTTGGTGAAGTTGAACCATCCCCCTTTTCTATTTAACCAATAGTGGATTGGATGTTCTTTTATTGGTATTAACCAATCATCTATGTGGTATATAAAGGACCCCAAACAGGTGCCCCTGATATCGCCTGAGGAAGAATACTTTTGTATTCGAAACGCGTCGCGAAGGGTGTCGCTGGTCTGTTTATCACATACAGCCAGTCTTCACACAAGTGTTTTTATTGCTATTTTTATTGCCATTTTCGATCGAAACGGAAAACGGGGGGGCACTTCCGGGACTACTATAGGGGGCCTCATTTGCCGCGCATGCGCACCTCGCAGATCAACACGCCGACAAGCGTGTGAAGCAGAGACGCAGCGCAGCCTCTGAATACAGCCCCAGCGCGCGGGGCTTGTTCCTGAGGACTGAGATTACCCCCCCTCTTCATCCCATATGTTGCCCTACCAATAGAAGTGACGATCGTGATCTGGACCATTAAAGTTTTTATATATGTAAGTGCATATTATTATCTTTATTTGTTGTCAATACATATCAAATCTCAATCTTGGTGCGCTTTTGTGTTTTTTCTTTTTTTCTGGGACTTGGTATCGCGGTTGGAGTTTTCCTGCTGGGATCCATATTGGAGGTGGGGGCAGACACCTTCAACACTAAGAGCTGCAAGAGATTAGAGAGGAACCACCATTCCACTATCCTAAAGAGCAAGAGCGCGGACTGGACTCAATTTTCTACACTGGTAATCTGTGTGACCCACTTGTTGTGTCACACTGTTTTGTCCTTTTTTTCTCCCACAGTCACGCAGCAACTATTAGACTCTTATGATTCATTGCCCTATTAACATATTATTGTGATATTGGGATTTGTATTTAACTTGTGCATTATTGTTGTATTGTTTTAATGTTTCGTCCTCCTTTCCTCCCTTTTCCCCCGCCTTTTCCCCCTCCCATCCTTCCCCCTTCCTTTTCCTTTTTTCCTTCCCCCCTACCCTCTCCATCTCCCCTTCCTCAGTCCTCCCCACCTCTTTCACCTTCCTTATACGGACGGATTATGGCTGATTCTAACACCAGTCATTTTTTAGATTGTCTTCAAAACAGGTTTAACAAACCAGAATTATTCAGTAAGATGTTTTCAGACATACCAATAGAAGAAGTTATCACTCCCAGTTTGCCATCTCTTATGAATGAGCTGTATAAACTATTGGAGAAGGAAACTAAGTCTTGGTTAGAAATGGCCACCTTAGAGGAATATATTAGGGTGGGTCGTATTCCTAGGGGACTGAGAGTTCTCAAACCCTCAACCTATAATACAGACAGTCCAGAGTTTGTCAAAGAATGGGAAAGAATCCAGGACCATTGTTCCTTAGAATTAATGCGATTATTAATCCTGGAAAGGAAAAAAGAAATAATTGAAGTAGACAGCAGAATAACTAAGGTTAAAAATGAGATTCTTGAAGTTCCCTGCTTGGACAAACTCCCGCAATTGACTAAGGATATGAATATTAAATTGAGAAAATCAGAGAACCAAATTTTAATTAATAAGAACAAAAAGTTTTTAAGGGATAAGAAAGATTATGCTCTCAATATCCAAAGATGTTGGGACACAGGAAAGGAAGCTATGACAAATGGGGACCCCTTAACACAAGGCACCAATGATCCTAATGTTCATATTCCAAAGGGGGAAGCCCAAACTAAGCATACTAATCCCAAAGTTAATATTATTATCCCTAGAACTCCTAGAGACCCCAATTTTCATGCTAGACCTACACATGAAAAACACACTAGACTTCCGTCTAAATACCAACGGAATGATAATATAGAACCCGTAGGATGGGATCAGAATATCCAGAAAAAACAACAATGGATTCCCCATTATCATAAACAAAATAGGAGGCAGAATAAGCCACATACACCACATGTTAGGAAACATACTAATGCCCCCAATAAACATCCAAATACATATAGAGGACACGAAACGGGAACACCAGATATTCCTTTATATAATAAATTTGAAGTACTGAAAGATACAAAGGAAGAGACTGAAAATCAGGATTTTTTAAACAGGTTGGAAAAAATGAGAAAATCAATATCAACCTGGGATTCCAACCACCCACCCCTGTTAGGAACCACCAAAAATACTGTGAGAAAAAGACAGGATTCAGGAGAGGAATCAGAGGGAGTGGTAAAAGAGATAAATCAGCAAATCTCCCCACCAAAACCTGTCCAGATGACTTAACATTAACATCTAAGGGTATTTTTAATCTATCCCATTTTCAAATAGATCACACTTTGATGAATGTTTTGGGGAAAGGATTATCATTTGCCCCCACGCGGAGGGTCAATAACTTCGATCTTTATATAGACCTGCAAAAATTTAATCGCAAATTAACATTAAGCAGACACTTTGTATCTGATAATGGGGGTCATGATTCAATTCCAGTCATCATTAACCCCACTGTCGACACATTATCCACTAACGAACAAAATCAATTGGTGGATTTAATGTGCCTCATGGATGAGGGGATAACCAATGAAGGGGAAAATATACTGACACAGCATTCATTATTTAAGCCCAAGTCTACCTTCTACCCTTACTACTCTAGGGGACTACATATTGATATTTTCAATAAAATGGTAGAGAAAGACTTTAAAGCATTAGAACAATCACAGTCAACTCAGAAGAATTGGAACATGAATTTGACTAGTCAGGAAAGACATTCATTAAATGTATTACGTCAAGATCATAATACAGTTGTAAGGGAAGCAGATAAGGGTGGAGGCATCATACTCCAAGATAGAACAGATTATTGTCTGGAGGCAAACAGATTGCTTTCAGACCCTAGCTCTTACTGTAAACTTCCCAAAGATCCTTCAGTACAGTTCCAGAATGATCTCAAAGAGTTGCTAAACTCTGCTTATGAGTCTAATGTTCTTAAAAAGCATGAGTTTGATTATTTGTATTGTACGGCTCCCACCATCCCTATCATGTACCATTTGCCAAAGATTCACAAATCACTTATTAATCCACCGGGGCGACCTATTATTTCGGGAATTAATTCGCTCACTGCTAATCTCTCTTCTTATGTAGATTTCTTTTTACAACCACTAGTATCCACTTTACCTTCACATTTACTTGATACCACCTCTTTACTCACTATTTTCACTGAATTTAATTGGAAACCAACATATAAACTTGTTACATTAGATGTTCAGACACTGTACACGTCTATTCCCCATAAAGGGGGATTAGATGCGATTAATTATTTCTTATCACTACATGGCACTTTACCTCTTCATCAGCGTAGGTTCATTCACGACTCAATTGAATTTATTTTGACACATAATTATTTTCTATTTGAGCACGAGTTTTATTTACAACTGTGTGGCACTGCTATGGGGACACGTTTTGCACCATCTTTTGCAAATTTATACATGGGATGGTGGGAATCGTTACATATATGGGGTGCTGATGTATCTCCGCCGCAGTTGGTCATGTGGCGGAGATACATCGATGATGTGATCGCCATCTGGGATGGCGATAGCACCTCATTTGATAACTTCGTGGATGGGTTGAATAAGAATGAATTCAACCTCACCTTCACAAGTGAGCTGAGTCCAAATACTATCACCTACTTGGATTTGGAGATATATGTTTCTGAAAACAAGCTACTCACTAAAACCCACTTTAAGAGCACTAATGTAAACTCTTTCTTGCACCCCACGAGTGGCCATGAAAAAAGATGTATTGATAATATCCCCTACAGCCAGTTCTTGCGGATGAGGCGAAATTGTACTGACTTAGAGACATTTAAATCTCAGTCACAAATACTTCAAGAACGATTTTTACAAAAGGGATATGATAGAACCACTGTTAAAAAAGCATTTAATAAGGCATTACGCTGTAATAGGGAAAAATTAATTTGCCCCAAAAGTAAGAACTTAGATCACCATATAAACGCCAATGACACTGGGAGTCAGGATACACCCATACATTTAGTGGAAGATACGATTGACAGTGAAGTCATCACATCTAACACTGTACCACAAATTGTGAGGCCAAAAATAAAGAAACACAGGGAAAAATACAGACCAGACAAGGATAATAAGACACCGTATTTCATTACCAAATTTAATAGGTCACATAATAAGATAAGACATATTCTTAATAAATATTGGTACATTTTACATTTGGACCCCATTTTGACAAAGTTTTTACCAGAAAGACCTCCTATTGTTTTTACTAAAAGTGATAATCTTAAAACCATGCTGGCCCCGAGCCTTCTAAAGGGTAGTGTCCCCAATAAGAAGAAGGACCTTAGAGATCTATTGGGGCTTAAAGGTAATCATAGATGCAATAGATGTAAAATTTGTCCAAGGATGCTGACACAAGATCACTTTAAGTCCAAAATGACAGATCACGAATACACTGGCGACACACTTTATTCGAACTCGGCTAGTCCCACGAATTCGGGTATACCCGGGTGTATTGAGGTTTGTGACTGTTTTCTGCCTGAGTACATTGAGGTATTTTCCAGGCAGGGATTGAAGCATTTTATTCCCGCTGGCTGCAATACTGCACAGAATATATATATATACTGCATTACAATTCATGAATTTATGCCATCTGGTAGACACGCGAAGCATTGCAGCCTATTAAATCCTAATCATTATCATTTAACAGATCAGCCGCCCGTCAGCCAGGCATGAACCCAGGCTGGGAAGGCAAACGCAACGGGGCTTGTCAGAGGTGAGGAGCGGCGCATTCCAGGTATCTGCCAGGTACATACTGGGTATTTGCACGAATAAAGTGTGTCGGTGCAGTATGAGATTAAAAACTATATTGACTGTCTGTCCACATATGTTATATATATTTTACAATGTGGGTGTGGACTACAATATGTAGGTCGCACAAAACGCCATCTGAAAATACGTGTGATGGAACATTTAAGAAATATTGTCAACATCCCTAAAACATTGACCTCTGGTAAACCATTAACCCATTTGCTGTCCCATTTTAAGGATGTCCATCAATGCAGCACCACAGGGGTCAAATACATGGGTATAGAACATATCACCACTACTACTAGAGGTGGCGATAAGGATTTATTTATCGCAAGGAGGGAGCAATTCTGGATATACACACTCCAAACTAAACATCCTGGGGGGTTAAATGATTATGTGGAGTTGACTCCCTTCTTGCGGTAACTAAATGACAGGTGATCTTTTCTTTGCAGTCTGGTTTTATCAAAATTTCAGAATTGAGATGCATTCTATTTTAGCCAATTTTATTCAACATGTTAATGATATTTTTGTTTGTTTTTATGTCTTTTTTTACCTTGCACATGTTTTTCCTTTTCCTCCTTCCTTTCCCTTTCCCCTTTCCCCCCCCCCTTCTTCTCCACATCCATTTCTTTATATTATATGTTTTATGTTTAACTGTTGTATTTTTATGTGGTAGCACAATGTTTTATTAATACTACTTTTTTACATATATTTTCAAATGTATTTTATATGTGACACTTGTTAAAAGGGCCACCTGTAGGTATCTCTTTATGTATTTCCACTGGTGAGTGGCACTTTTGTCTTTTATTATCTAATTATTACTCAAAGTGCCACCACTGCAATACAGCATCAATATCCTGTTCATTTTAACATTAAGGGGCAGGCTTGGTGAAGTTGAACCATCCCCCTTTTCTATTTAACCAATAGTGGATTGGATGTTCTTTTATTGGTATTAACCAATCATCTATGTGGTATATAAAGGACCCCAAACAGGTGCCCCTGATATCGCCTGAGGAAGAATACTTTTGTATTCGAAACGCGTCGCGAAGGGTGTCGCTGGTCTGTTTATCACATACAGCCAGTCTTCACACAAGTGTTTTTATTGCTATTTTTATTGCCATTTTCGATCGAAACGGAAAACGGGCGGGCACTTCCGGGACTACTATAGGGGGCCTCATTTGCCGCGCATGCGCACTACGCAGATCAACACGCCGACAAGCGTGTGAAGCAGAGACGCAGCGCAGCCTCTGAATACAGCCCCAGCGCGCGGGGCTTGTTCCTGAGGACTGAGATTACCCCCCCTCTTCATCCCATATGTTGCCCTACCAATAGAAGTGACGATCGTGATCTGGACCATTAAAGTTTTTATATATGTAAGTGCATATTATTATCTTTATTTGTTGTCAATACATATCAAATCTCAATCTTGGTGCGCTTTTGTGTTTTTTCTTTTTTTCTGGGACTCAATATAATTGAGAACTAAAATGTATTTAAACTTGACAGAATTTGGAACGTTAGTGCATTTAATAACAGCAAACGAGGATACTGCTGCTGATGAAGTAGTTAGACAATTTATATGCAAATTACATACTAACATGAACAGGATATGAACATCAAAATAAAACTTATTCCAACGTTTGTGTAATACTAAAAATAAAAAAATTATAAAGAATATATACAAAATATAGTTAGATTGAATAATAAATAAATAATGATAATAATAATATTCAAATTGAATGACATCTAACATATGCCAGTCTTCTTTGAAACGTGAACCAATTCATTATCACATAATATACACATACCCTACCTATAACTAATAATATGAATATAATGTCCTTAATTGTATAAATCACATATATGTATAATAAATCTAAATACCGTACTAATATCTAAAAAGCAATAAATTGTGCATTATATAATAATTAATAAGAAAATATATACATATTTAAGCTTGAAAAAGAGAGAAACATTAAATGTATCTCTCCATATGTAAACTGGAAAGAAGAGATGAAACAGTGGTTAATGATTGCAAGAGACAAGCCAAAAACTTTTATATGGCTATAGATTTGTATATCAAATATAACCCTATTTTGGGTATATAGAGTCCTGATTGATCAAATTACAATTGTTCCTAAATGATTTTTTTCTATATCATTATAGAGAGAAGATCCCTATAGATATAATTGGGGGCAAAAATTAATCTAGCATAAGGGTGAAAGGGACCTGGATTATAACCATCCCAATATTATTTTTTAAAAATATATCAATGTGACGACTAGTATTGGTGCTGATTCTAGGTATAATAACTGCACTATATAAAGGATGAATATGTATTTGTAAATGTCTATATTAAACTATTGTACGTTGAGTAATAGGGGAGAGAAGCGAAGCTCTATTTTACTTAAGAAAAAGAAATACTAACAAGCCAAGAGGCAGCAATCCAAGTGAATAGAACTAACTAATAATTGAATTAAAAATGAATTTTATGTTTTATATTGTGTCTTGTGTAAACATGGTTTATATATTAATAAGTGAACTTAAATTCTAAATATGATTATTACATAGTAACTTATTAAGAATGATAAAGGAATGTGATTGTGTCAAAGATAAATATTGTGTCAAAGATAAATATTGTGTGTTTGTGATACAGTGCTGACCAAGGGTCCCACAATCACACCGACTAGGACCACGGAGGGAGCATGCTAAACATGCTCAACCCAGACCTCTGAGATCCCGTCAATGGACGTGGATGTTGAATCTATATTACACTATAGTACTTGTGTCAATGCAGTCGTTTAGACCCCCTGGACTTAATGTCTCCAACATATAAATCCAGAAGGTCTCCCTTAAGTTCAGTTTTTTGACCCTGTCGCCACTTAATAATGCTAGAGGGATATGTTCTAAGCACATAACAGTCAATGATGATGGATCCTTGTTGTGTATTTCCAAGAAATGTCTAGATAGGTTGTGAGTGGTAATACCATGTAGAATGTTTCTTCTATGTTCTAGAAATCTTGTGCTTAGAGTCCTTGTGGTTCTCCCCACATATTGGAGTCTGCATTTGCATGTAATGACATAGATCACGAATGAGGATAGACAATCCATATGACTCTTAATTGTATGTGTAGATTTATTAAAAAAGGATGTAACTTGGTTGGTTTTGCACATATGTTTGCATGTTATACATCTATTTCTACCACAAACAAAGTTGCCATTTATTGTCGGTTTTAACAAAGAAAGATCCTTAATCTGTTTAAGGCGACTAGGTGCCAGAATGGTTTTCAAGTTTCTGGCTTTTTTGTATATAATGGGAACTTTAGTTGGTAATTTATTTCCAATTATTGGGTCCCTTAACAATATACTCCAGTGTTTGTTGAGAATTGTTGAAATGCCTTTCACTGAATTATTAAATGTCGTAATGAAAAATGGTGACTTGACAGAATTGACCCCAAAATCACCATTGGTCCCTCCAACCTTGTTTGATTTGGATAATAAAGATTTACGCTCTAGGAGACCTACCTGTCGAAATGTCTCATATACAGTATGATGTGTTTGTCATAACCTTTGGCCAGAAATCTTTCAACCAATATTTCCCCCTGGGCCAAAAAATCAGAATGTGAAGAACAATTCCTCCTAATTCTGAGAAATTGGCCCCTGGGGATATTGGCCAACCATCTTTTGTAATGGTTGCTATTATTGTGTAGATAACTATTGGTGGCCACTGTTTTAAAGTGTGTTTTGGTGATGATTTCTCCATTTAAATGAGCCTCCAGTTCTAAGTCCAGAAACACAATCGTGTTCTTATTAACATTGTAAGTAAACTTCAGATCCATGTCATTGTTGTTAAATGCCTGCAGTTTATGTTCCAGGAGTTCCTGATCACCATCCCATATTAGGATGATGTCATCTATGTAACGGCTATAGTACACAAGACTCGCCCCCAGATCTGCATCACCCCACACATGTAGTTCCTCCCACAAACCCATGTAGAGGTTCGCATAACTGGGGGCAAATCTCGTGCCCATGGCCGTCCCACAGATCTGCAAATAATAAATGTCTTCAAATAAAAAATAATTGTGTTCTAGTATGAATGTAATGGCCTGCAAAATAAACAAGGATTGTGTGTTGCCTAAACTTGTGTCCAAATTAAGAAAATGTTTTACTGCTTCTAAACTTTTATTATGTTTAATGCAAGTATACAAAGATGTAATATCACATGTTGCCCAGATGTATGTGGGTTTCCAAATGATTCCAGAGATGGAGTCGAGGACATGCAACGTGTCTCTTAAATACGATTTCAATCGTGTGACTAAAGGTTGTAGAAAATAATCCACGTATTGGGACACGCTGGATGTCATCGACTCCACCCCTGAAACAATGGGTCTTCCAGGAGGGTTGGAAATGTGTTTATGTATCTTGGGAATGTGGTAAAAAATAGGTGTTCTTGGAAACCGTATGTAAAGAAAACCAAATTCTGACTTGTTAATTACATTCATATTTAGAGCCTGAGTAAGAAGATCTTTATACTTCTTTTGAAAACTTTCCATAGGATCTTGCCCCAAAATGATATATGAGGTATTGTCGCCTAAGAGTCTAAAAGCCTCTGACAGGTAATCTGTTCTGTCCTGCAGAACTATGCCCCCTCCTTTATCCGCCTGTCTAATGACAAGGTTGTTTAGACTACAAAGTTCCTTAAGTGCGATGTTCTCCTCTTTTGATAGATTTCTATTCCGTATTGATGTTGTATTTAAACACATTTGTTCAAAATCCTTAAGAACCATGGTGTAAAAAGTTTCAACAAATGCTCCCTTTGAATGGTAAGGAAAATACGTGGACTTTGCAGAAAAAGGAGAGTGGACTATTTTGGTATCTCTTACTGAAGGGAGATCAGCGGATCCATCAACACTTTGTTCTCTATATAAAACTAGGGGTCTTCCTGGTTGTGATGTAATATTTGTATGATTATTCGTAGATGATATAGAACTATCTAGCTCATAAACGGATAGCTGACTTATATCCAACAAATGTGATGACTCCTCTATTTGTATCCCTTCTTGTAACAGGGTGGACATTGCATCAATGCAAGCTATCTCCTGTGTGTTAAGTATACATTGTTGTTGTTCCTTGTTTTGCATCGTGAAATGTCGCATCAGTGTGATTTTCCTAATATATTTGTTCAAGTCTACAAACAGGTCAAATCTGTTTGGAGGACTACTGGGGGCAAATGAGAGACCCTTGGTCAGCAGTGATATGTGGTTACTAGACAAAATATGTGTTTATAAATTGAAAATGCCGTGTACCTCTGGATTGCTGGCTCTTAGCTTACCTACCTTCTTTCTTTGTTCGCGCTTCCCTCCCCTGGTTCCTCGCAGCTTCTTTTTCTCCGTTGTGGAGTGTTTGTATGATACGTCGGTTTCCGATCCCACAGGGGATAAGATTTTCCTCTCTCCCGATTCTCTTCTTGTGTTACTAATTCTAAAAAAGAGGCAGTGTGAGATTTAATGGTTGGGACAGTATTTTCTGGGTGGTTCTTGTTGCTATCCCTAATCTGTGTTTTAGGTATCGCCCCACTACTTTTGTCAATCACCACAGTCTCCTCACAACTTGCCCCCTTTTCTTGTAAGACTTCAAATCTATTTTCTGTAGGACAGGAAAATTGTGTATTTGCTATTGTCTTTTCACTTCTATGAGTGTTCTGTCCTTTGTCACTAGATGTTGAGTGAGTGTTTGAATTGTCTCTACTCTTGTCCCTTTGTTTGTCATCTTTATGGTTGGTTTTTTTATAATACTTATTTGGAGTATAATGTTTGGATCTATCTCTCCTATCATGTCGTCTCCAATCTCTGATTTTATCAGTAGCATAGTCAGTTTGATCTCTAACATATTTGCTACTCTTGCGATCACTGATCTCCTTTTCATATTTCAGTACCCTAGAGTCAACTAGTTTGTCCAACTCCTGGAATTCTTCACTTTCCACATATGGAATCATGATCTGTTGGGTTTCCTCTATTTCTTTTGCGATTTCATTAAGCTTATCTCCCCTATAATTTATTAATAATTTTATTAGGGTAAAGGAACATGACTCCATTGCGTCATTCCACTTATTTTTAAAATCAATATTTGTATCAAATGTTGGTTTTTTTGTAAACCTTAGGCCCCTAGGGACTATTTTGGCATCCAGATAATTCTGCAATGAAAGGAGATCAAGCCAATGTTTCATCTCTTCCTTCGCCAACCTTTCAAGCTTAAAAAAGTTGGTTTTTAGATCAATTGTATCCTCTTTGAATTCTGTCATATCTATTTCAGCTGAATCTGCATATTGTTGTCTCCTAATGAGACGCTCCTTACTAGTTTTCATCATTTTGCCAGATGTCCCAGAGATGCAAATGCAAGATGGGTGTAAATGGAAAGCTGCTGCTGTCTATTGAGGATGACAATTTAAAGGAACAGTTTTAAAGACAGCGCACCTTTTTCAGCACACCCAAATTGCTGCCTCTCTGGTGACGTGTGCCAAAATGTTGCACCAAATACCAATATTGATTAAGATATTTACATGAACCAACTGGTGCTCGCCTATACAAAATAAAATGTAATATAATGAAAAAATGTACATAAACCAAACAAAAAAAAAAATATAAAAAATGTGCAAAAATGTGAAAAAAATTATTACAATAATCTGTTGAAAATATATAAAAAATATAGCATAAAAATACAAAAAAATGAACTATAAAAAATACTTTAAGTCCAAATGAAGTCCATGAATGAATAAAACAAAGGTCCAGGCTGCTTCTTCTTGGGCTCACCAAGTTCCCATAGTACCTATTAGAAAAAGAAAAGAGAAAAAGCGCCCGATCCTTGTGTAAAATCAGATGAACAATTTAATAAATCATGGACATGACAAATGCACACTTACAATTTGTCTGATTAAAACAAGCATTTTATGGGACCTGCCCATGCACCAAACGAAGACTCCACAGTCACCTCCGCTCTGCAATCTCACGATTAGTTCGTATTCCAGTACTTGAGAACGCCGTTTTCTCCAGGGTGTATATCAACCATCCGTCAGGAGCTTCTCAGCAGCGTGCGTCCGCCATTACTCCCACGCATGTGGTACTGGATACCGGAAGGACTTTGCTTGTGTTTCCTTGGTCTCTCTCTGGTGCCGAAGGCAGGTCAGCCACCGTAGTTACAATGTAAACCGTCCCTACGCGTTTCTTCCGCCTTTGCGGATTTCATCAGGGGATGGACACCAAAGGGGCTATCTGGTGTTAAATAGTCCCTCATGTTAATAAACATTATATGACTCACAGGTGTGTTCAATTCAATCGGTGTCATTAAATCAAGTTGATATCTGGTGCAATGTAATTGAGAACTAAAATATATTTAAACTTGACAGAATTTGGAACGTTAGTGCATTTAATAACAGCAAACAGCAAATCTCCCCCCCCCCCCACTTGGCGCACCTCTGGGTTATACTATATATATATATATATATATATATATATATATATATATATATATATATATATATATATATATATATATATATACACACACACATATACACACACACACACACGTGTATGTGTGTATAAAACAGACTATATATATACATATAGTATGATATATATATATATATATATATATATATATATATATATATATATATATATATATATATATATATACACGACTATTAAGGTTAAAGATAATGGTGAAAGACAGGGTTGCAGACCTGTCTAAGACATGCAAATGAAAATACAGGAATATTTACAGTATATATATATATATATATATATATATATATATATATATATATATATATATATATATATATATATATATATATATATATTGC
Organism: Ascaphus truei; assembly: GCF_040206685.1. Taxonomy (NCBI): domain Eukaryota; kingdom Metazoa; phylum Chordata; class Amphibia; order Anura; family Ascaphidae; genus Ascaphus; species Ascaphus truei. The sequence goes on along the minus strand of NW_027456756.1, from coordinate 87,923 downwards.
GCGCGCACACACACATATAACGTTTTATCCAACTTTTTCATTTATCATTTGTAGAGAAAATGAACATTGTCGCCAGAAGCGCTATTTTTTCAAAATGTAACATCTCTACTAGTGTAAAATGATACTTCATATAAAGCAGGTTATGGGACCCAGTATAAAATGACCTTCATGTTTCTTATTACATCCCAGTATATGGATACTTTCTATTATCACAAGCTGCTAACATGTGACAGGGCTCAGAGTCTGAGGCCAGAATGTGACATACTGAACATTCTCATTCTAAATTTCAAAAAATATTGTGTTGATTTCTGACCTGACTGCCGTGGTTACAGCTTAACCACTCTGTTCTACTGCATGTCACCACTTTCTGCCACAACCAGCTGACGGTGGATCTGCAAGGAGTTCAACGCTCATTGGCATCAAATCTGTGGCTTGGTTAACGTATCATTTCTCCAGCTTTTTATTGTATTGTTTTGAAGTAGATTATATTTATTTAGTTGAATAGATATTTATTTAGTTAAATAGATTATATTTGTTAGTTTAATAAGTTATATTTCTTAGTTTAATAAATTATATTTCTTAGTTTAATAAGTTATATTTCTTAGTTTAATAAATTATATTTCTTAGTTTAATAAGTTATATTTGTTAGTTTAATAAGTTATATTTGTTAGTTAATAGATTATATTTGTTAGCACAGTAGATTATATTTACTAGTATTTAAGTCTCCCCCTCAGTGCCCCATTAGGACCCGTGCGCATATTTCACATCTTTTCGGAGTCGCTTATTTTTTAGACCCTCGGAGCCGAAACCTAAAGGGGTCAGCTAAGAAAGTTCGGATCAAGAGGAGCCGCACAGTTTAAAGACAGAACATTTCCAAGGGAGATGGAGACAATTTGGGTAAGATCTGATTAAAGGACAACCTTTGGGGAAGGAAAGGGTGACGCGGGAGTGTAAGAGGGGGGTGAGAGAGCAAGGTGGTGTGTCAGATTGGGGCAGAGCAAGAGAACGCAAAAATGATGGGGATTTGCTGCACACCAAAAAAAACAATTAGTGATACTTTTACTGGTGCCCCTTAGTCTCAGGGAAGACCGGCATTTCGTCCAATGTATACAATATGATTGATGGAAAAGGGCACACGGATTTGAATAAAAAAAGATAATTTATTGTGCCACAGACTACAATGTTTCGGCTGCTGGCCTTTCTTTGCTGGATTTAGTGGGTTTAGCCACTTTACCGAGAAAGGCCAGCAGGCTGAAATGTTGTTGTCTATGGCAATGCAAGAGAAAACAGGTTGGGGGGGTGGGTTCTCGCAAGGTCGCCGACCCATGGGTGAGTGTCCCCGGTGGCAACTAGTCCTGGACCCCGGGAAAGCTGTCTGTGGCCCATACAAGCTGAGTAACATGTAGAAAGGACACATGTATGTTCAGAATGAGTTAGCATGGTATTTTGAGAGGCATCATAGCAGGTCAGTGCAAGTCAGTGCAGAGCACTGCAAGGTCAGTCAATATGAGGAAGGGTCCGATGGAGGAATTGGAGGGTCCCAGAATATCTCTTAAAGCAGGGGTGCGCAAATCGAGGGGTGCGACATTTTCTTGGGGAGGAGGGGCTCGGCGCTTACAGTGGCCCCTCGCTCTTCCCCACAGCATTTAAATTAAATGCCGGAAATCGCGCGCAAGGCCTCTGTAAGTTCCCTTTCCTTGTCTCCGGCGGCTTCTGGAGACAGCAACGTGGCGTCACATGATGTCACATTACCATAGCAACATGATATCACATGACGTCGTTACATCAGAACGTCGGAGACAAGGTGGGGAGGGTGGAGGGGGGAGCAGGGGAAAAAGGTTGCGCAACCCTGTCTTAAAGCATTGTCTTGCATACAGATCAGAGGCGAAGAATGGATATGGATATCCGATGTTAAGGAGGAAATAATACTGAGATCACTACCGCTAAGACCGATTCGATGGAAGAAGGTGAGTGATGAAATAGCCGTCACTGTTTAACTCTTCCAATTACCTGCAACTTCATGCAGAGAAATAGCAACGCTTGTTTTTAACGCATTAAGCGCCTAATGGGGAATTCAACTGCTGAGAGTTTAAGGGAGTTACTCACCAAACTCAGCGACGTTTCTGTGTCTCTGTGATAACTCCCCCAGGACATGCTTGAAAACCAGAGGTAACTCAATGTATTTTTGATAAATAGAAAAATGACCTTCTGGGGAGGGGTATATAATGGGTACTGGGCCTGGTGAGGTGGGTATAACGGGTTCTGGGCCTGGTGAGGTGGGTATAACAGGTACTGGGCCTTGGGAGGGTTGTATAACTGGGTACTGAGCCTGGGGAGGTGGGTATAACGGGTATTTGCCCTGTGGAGGGCGGTATAACGTGGTATTGGGGAGGGGGTATAAGTGGCACAGGAGCTCTTGCGATACAGAGTATCACTGTCCCTGGTTACAAACACTTCATGTCTCCTGCAGATCAGGACACGCACGAAGGTGGTGCCCTTTGTGCCACCAGACGACGAGGCGGGCTACGAGGCGGACGACGAGGCATACGATAAAGCGGGCGTCAAGTGGTGCGAAGAGGTGGGCTACAAGGCGGCCGATGAGGCAGACGACGAAGCGGATGTCAAGTCTGGCGACGTGGTGGACGATGGCCTAGGAGAATACGAGAGGTGTGGACGGATCTGCTGCTTCACCTTTTTTAGGCGGAGGAGAAGACCCCGGGAGCAGGTAGCAGAATACGAGAGGTGCGGACAGATCTGCTGCTTCACCTTTTTTAGGCGGAGCAGCAGACCCCGGGAGCAGGTAGCAGAGGAGCCAGGGCGTAGATCCAGGGGTATTCTAGGGGCCCTGAGAAGTTGGTTTGACCGCAGGAGAGGCAGATAAGATCAGGAAGGCTGCGGGAGGGGCAGGTACTAGAGGGAGATTGGGATATTGGGCGTGAGAGGGTGAGAGAGAACAAGGAGCAGGGCCGGAGCACGGGTTTCATGCGCCCCAGGCGAAACTTAAAATTTGTGCCCCAGTTGTATAAAAAATAATAAGATAAATAAAATAATAAAATAAACAGTGGCGTAGCTATCGGGGCTGCAGGGGGTGCGACCGCACCCCAGCGCGACGCAAAATAAAAATAAAAGGGCGCCAAAATACTGGATAAAAAAAAGAATAATAATTTTTAAAAAAAGATAAATAAATTAGAAATAATAAGAGGAAAAAATAATAATGATTATTAATGCGCCCCTAGGACCTTTGCGCGCTAGGCGACCGCCTAATGGCCGGCCGGCCCTGCGAGGTATGCGGGAGGAAAAGGGGTGAATGGGATAGATATGCAGGGGGATGGGGGAGCAGGTGAGTTATACACAGGGGCACAAGGGCCCCATCACCCGCATCTCTATATACTGAGTGTGCCCCTGTGTATAACAACGCTGATCTGTGCTGTTCCATCTGATCTCACTGTGCAGTGATCCAGGGACCATCCGATCGCCATTTAATGGGGTCAGGAAGGAATTTTTTTCCCCCATTGCACAGCAGGGGTTATGTTTCGCCTTCCTCTGGATCACAGCAACAAACTGCCCTTTGTGCATGAATTATCAGTGAGATCTTTATACACCCTGCATTGGTCTTCACCCCTTTGCTGCCGGAGGGGCCTGCAGTGCATTGCTCTGCGTGTTACTATATCGCTCTGCAATGTGCTGCAGGCCCCTCCCAGCAAAGAGATTAATTATTTAAATAAAATACTCTCTTTAATCCAACCTATGTGTAGTGTCTTTTCTATCCGTTGTATCTATTGCTAACAGCTCAGTGATTCTTCCCCAGGTCGCTGCACTAGTGTCACACTGCCAAGCCGGGTGTGATGGAGATTTATAGGGTCACATATACACTTCTGCCAAAACACGAGTGCAAACAGGAAGCCCCTCTGATCTGTCATATCTTTTATAACACAAAACGGTATCTAAAAAGGTAAAAAGAACATACATGGGATTCTGCTACAAATATCTCTCTAATTACAAACCAATTAGCAAATCATTCAGATTAGAGTCGAGAGAAAAGAAAGGGTTTAGTATCTCATGTACAGTATACTGTATGCAGTGTAGGCTGTTCTGCGCATTACATGCAGGGGACAACATTTAGGGGATATAAGTAATGCTGATCTCAGAGCTGACCGGCTCTACCGGCTGACCTGCTCTACCGGCTGATCTGCTCTACTGGCTGACCGGCTGACATGCTCTTCTGGCTGACCGGCTCTACTGGCTGACAGGCTGACCGGCTCTACCGGCTGACCGGCTTCCCTTCTTCCAGCTAACTGACCTGAATTGTGGCCCCTGTATCTCCCAATTAAACGTTTTATTGGCATATTCTTGTTTGACTCGTTCTATACAGACATTTTCTATACATTCATTGAGGGATTTGATAACATCTGTAAGATCTCTCAGAACATCACATTCTGTACGTTTGTGCTGAATATTTTTCCATTCTCAATTTACTTAGGGGCCTATGCAGAGAGCAGCGCTGGAAATAATTGGAATTGGTAATAAATTGTACCTGTAATGGCGTGATTTTATCTCCATATGCAGAAAGGTCAGAAAATTGCATTTAAAATCATGCTTGATTATGGAGAGTTTCAACCGGCGAGATGCGCGCTGGTGAAACATGTTTGAAAAAAAGCGCGATTTTTTTTCTTCTTTTCACTCTCGCCGGTGAGCTCCAGTTTCCTGCCAACTTTTGCTGGCGGAGCTAATTCTAGAATTTCTCTCCATTTTAATGGCGCGAACAGCCGCTAGATGGCGATCGTGCCTTTCTGCATACGGCCCTTTTCAAAACTGGCGAGATTTTGGTTCTCGCCAGCCGTGCGGCGAGTTCTACTAAAAAAAAATAAAAAAATGGCGCTTTTTACTCAACTCGCCATTTCCAACCTTATTATAGCCATATAGCGCTAAAAAACGCCGAAATTTCCGTTCGCGCTGCTCTCTGCATAGGCCCCTTAATATTAGTTTTTGGCTTCAATTATTTATATCGAGCCCAAAATACCTTTATACAGAATGCTGTTCCCTTTAGCCCACAAATGCTGCTTCATTAAAGCCCATGGGTGGCACTTTGTGCATTCTCAAACTTTTAGGCAACATCCCTAATTTCCAAAAGTGGGATAAAATCTGTGCATATTTAAATGGTTAATTTTTCCATTTTTCCATTGTGACAAAATATCAATTTTCTCACTCAGACTCCTAAATCCCTCCCCAAATATATCCGTTTCACATAAAAGTGTGTGCGCGTCTCCTTCCGCCTAACTGGCACGTCGTCCTTAAGGGCGCCACTCCGTGTAACTCCACGCTGCCCTCCAGTGGCAAAAGAAATAAGATACATTTACTATACTCGTCTGGCAGCTGCTTCCGTATAAGGTGGGTAACTCTGTATTAGGGGTCTTGGTAGAGTATATTTTATACGTATGTCAGTTAGATAGGAATATTATTTTCTCAACGGGTTATTGTGAGAGGCCTTAGATCTTATCCTATATGCACGCAGCCCTCGCCTCTCTGACCTTGAACACGTACTTCAATCTGATTTTTTGAGACTTGAAACTGGATTTCCCAAAACAAACTGATTTTAAACACTGACAAGACTGTAACAATGGTATTTGGGACCAGAGCTAAATTGCTAAAGCTACCAATGACAGAGCTTCAGATAAAAACCAGCTCTAATACCATCCTAGCCCCTGTTACTTGTTTGAAATATCTGGGCATATAGTTCAACTCCCATTTAACATTTGGGTTGCACATTGATACCCTGACATCCAAATCCTATGCCAAACTAGGTGTACTTTACAGGAACAAATCCTCCCTAAGGCCCTCATGCAGTAATCGCCTACAGCGATTCAGTAAGCCCAGAGAAGCTGGCGATTAGAGCAAAAATAACCGTTTTTTGTTTTGCCGGAAAATAAATAAATAAATAAAATCTGCAGATGCGCGGTGATAAGCCACTTTTCGGCACTGATCGCCAGTTTTTCAAACACGCTCAATTCTATAAGCCCTGATCAGCTTATTGCGGCTGATCTCCACTTTAAAATTGCTGTTTCTTCTCCAAATTGTCCCGCCACAAAAGTTGGCAAGAAGGTGGGGTGAAGCTGCGATGAAAATAACATGCATGTGTCCCAGAGCTGATATCCATTGATATCAGCACCAGAGACCCCCGGCATGAATCCCATGCATAAAAAATGCATTTACAGGCAACTTCATTACAGCCAAGGCAATGAAGGGGTTATACACCCGTGCCAGGCTTATTGTGGGTAGCGGGGGTGGGAGGAGGTGGTATTTGGCCCTGGCTGGGTGTTTAGGCCTTGCCAGGGGGTTGGGGGATGACTTAACCTCTTCTTTAACTTAGCGGTTAATACCGCTAAGGTAATGAAGGGGTTAACCCCTCCCACTACCCCCCCACCCGGTAGGCCTAAACACCCATCCTTGGGGCCAATACCCCGTTCACCCACCCCCGCTACCCACAATAAACACAAATACACATAACAGCCCCACTGGCCACCTCCTAGGTCCCTAATAAACCATTACAATATTCATAAAACCATTATTTTGTTTACACCCAGGATTATTACATGGGGTTAGGGCTATGTTATTCAGTGAGGGGTTGTATGTTTGTATTCGTAGGGACAGGCAAGGCCGGAGCCAGATCGGGTTCTCCTGCCTCTGTCCTCCCTGTCTCCTGACCCTTCCTGTAGCCGGACAAAGAAGAAGAAGCAGGCACACGGTCTTACTCAAAGGAGGTTTAATATGCCATAAAGTCCAACGTTTCGGCAGTCAAATACAGCCTTTCTCAAGGTGAAGGCTACCAAACACAAGAAAACAGTCACAATATATACCACCCCCCCTGATACTCACCCCTCCCGGCTCTGCCACATAACCAGGATGCTGACGCCCACCTGATGACGTCAGAGCTACCACATGGCGCCCCCTAGTGACGTCTAGGTCTAAATCCCTGGCAATACAGCATAGAGCTGTCTTGGAGGACTGCAGCCACAGCCACACATGGGGGAGTGTTCAGTCTGGGGAGAGGTGTGGCTGTGGCTGCAGTCCTCCAAGACAGCTCTATGCTGTATTGCCAGGGATTTAGACCTAGACGTCTGACGTCACTAGGGGGCGCCATGTGGTAGCTCTGACGTCATCAGGTGGGCGTCAGCATCCTGGTTATGTGGCAGAGTGGGGTGGGGTTGCATCCCTTGTTTTTATGACTTTCTAATAAAGATAGATTTTTGCCAGACCTGCCTCTTCTCTGGATCATGGTGCGCTGCACTTTCTCTAGGGCAGGCCTGCACAACTCCAGTCCTCGAGGGCCGCACACAGGCCAGGTTTTTAGGATATCCCTACTTCAGCACAGCTGGCTCAATTAGTGGCTCAGTACGACTGAGCCACTAATTGAGCCAGCTGTGCTGATTTAGGGATATCCTGAAAACCTGGCCTGTTTGCGACCCTCGAGGACTGGAGTTGTGCAGGCCTGCTCTAGGGTATGGGAGACTGCCTGACGGGTGGCTGGGTTATGGGAGACTGCCTGACACTTTTATGGGAGTCTGCCTGACACTTGGGTGGGTGGGAGACTGTCTGACACTTGGGTTGACTGCCTGACACTTTGACTGCCTGACACTTGGGTGGGTGGGTGAGAGACTGCCTGACACTTGGGTTTGACTGCCTGACACTTGGGTGGGTGGGTGGGAGACTGCCTGACACTTGGGTGGGTGGGTGGGAGACTGCCTGACACTTGGGTGGGTGGGTGGGAGACTGCCTGACACTTGGGTGGGTGGGTGGGTGGGAGACTGCCTGACACTTGGGTGGGTGGGAGACTGCCTGAAACTTGGGGGGGTGGGTGGTAGACTGCCTGACACTTGGGTTGACTGCCTGACACGTGGGTGGGTGACTGACTGCCTGACACTTGGGTGGGTGGGAGGGAGACTGCCTGACACTTGGGTGGGTGGGAGGGAGACTGCCTGACACTTGGGTGGGTGGGAGACTGCCTGAAACTTGGGGGGGTGGGTGGGAGACTGCCTGACACTTGGGTGGGTGACTGCCTGACACTTGGGTTGACTGCCTGACACGTGGGTGGGTGACTGACTGCCTGACACGTGGGTGGGTGACTGACTGACACGTGGGTGGGTGACTGACTGACACGTTAGACTGCCTGGCACGTGGGTGGGTGGGTGGGTGACTGACTGCCTGACATATGGGTGGGTGACTGACTGACACGTGGGTGACTGACTGACACGTGGGTGAGTGGGTGAGTGGGTTGGTGTCTGTATACATTCTGTCACTGATACACACAGACACTGGGAGGGGGCAGTCACACACACACTGGGGGGGCAGTCACACACAAACACAGAATGGGAGGGGGGCAGACACACACACACACAGAATGGGAGGGGGGCAGACACACACACACAGAGAATGGGAGGGGGGCAGACACACACACACACAGACTTGGAGGGGGCACTTACACACACTGGGAGGCGGGCAGTCACACTTGCACAGACTGGAAAGGGGAGCAGTCACACACACACAGACTGGGAGGGGGCAGTCACACACACACACACACACACTGGGAGGGGGGCAGTCACACACCCACACTGGGTGGGGGGCAGTCACACACCCACACTGGGAGGGGGGCAGTCACACACCCACACTGGGTGGGGGGGGGCAGTCACACACCCACACTGGGTGGGGGGGGCAGTCACACACACACTGGGAGGGGGGGCAGTCACACACACACTGGGAGGGGGGGGGGCAGTCACACACACACACTGGGAGGGGGGCAGTCACACACACTGGGAGGGGGGGCAGTCACACACACACTGGGAGGGGGGGCAGTCACACACACACTGGCAGGGGGGCAGTCACACACACACTGGGAGGGGGGGCAGTCACACACACACTGGGAGGTGGGGCAGTCACACACACACACACAGACTGGGAGGGGGGCAGTCACACACACACTGGGAGGGGGGGCAGTCACACACACACAGACTGGGAGGGGGGCAGTCACACACACACTGGGAGGGGGGGCTGTCACACACACTGGGAGGGGGGGCAGTCACACACACTGGGAAGGGGGGCAGTCACACACACACTGGGAGGAGGCAGTCACACACACACTGGGAGGAGGCAGTCACACACACACTGGGAGGAGGCAGTCACACACACACTGGGAGGAGGCAGTCACACACACACTGGGAGGGGGGGCAGTCACACACACACTGGGAGGGGGGCAGTCACACACACACTGGGAGGGGGGCAGTCACACACACTGGGAGGGGGGCAGTCACACACACTGGGAGGGGGGGCAGTCACACACACACTGGGAGGTGGGGCAGTCACACACACACAGACTGGGAGGGGGGCAGTCACACACACACTGGGAGGGGGGCAGTCACACACACACAGACTGGGAGGGGGGCAGTCACACACACACTGGGAGGGGGGCTGTCACACACACTGGGAGGGGGGGCAGTCACACACACACTGGGAGGGGGCAGTCACACACACACTGAGAGGGGGGGCAGTCACACACACACTGGGAGGGGGCAGTCACACACACACACACACACACACACACACACACACACACTGGGAGGGGGGCAGTCACACACACACTGGGAGGGGGCAGTCACACACACACTGGGAGGGGGCAGTAACACACACACTGGGAGGGGGGGGCAGTCACACACACACTGGGAGGGGGGGGCAGTCACACACACACTGGGAGGGGGGGGCAGTCACACACACACTGGGAGGGGGGGCAGTCACACACACACACTGGGAGGGGGCAGTCACACACACACTGGGAGGGGGCAGTCACACACACACTGGGAGGGGGCAGTCACACACACACAGACTGGGAGGGGAGGCAGTCACACACACAGACTGGGAGGGGGCCAATCACACGCACAGACTGGGAGGGGGGGCAGTCACACACACAGACTGGGAGGGGGAGCAGTCACACACACAGACTGGGAGGGGGAGCAGTCACACACACAGACTGGGAGGGGGGCAGTCACACACACAGACTGGGAGGGGGGCAGTCACACACACAGACTGGGAGGGGGGCAGTCACACACACAGACTGGGAGGGGGGCAGTCACACACACAGACTGGGAGGGGGGCAGTCACACACACAGACTGGGAGGGGGAGCAGTCACACACACAGACTGGGAGGGGGAGCAGTCACACACACAGACTGGGAGGGGGGCAGTCACACACACAGACTGGGAGGGGGGCAGTCACACACACAGACTGGGAGGGGGGCAGTCACACACACAGACTGGGAGGGGGGCAGTCACACACACAGACTGGGAGGGGGGCAGTCACACACACAGACTGGGAGGGGGGCAGTCACACACACAGACTGGGAGGGGGGCAGTCACACACACAGACTGGGAGGGGGGCAGTCACACACACAGACTGGGAGGGGAGGCAGTCACACACACAGACTGGGAGGGGGGCAGTCACACACACAGACTGGGAGGGGGGCAGTCACACACACAGACTGGGAGGGGTCTGGGGAGGCAGTCACACACACAGACTGGGAGGGGGGCAGTCACACACACACAGACTGGGAGGGGGGGCAGTCACACACACAGACAGGGAGGGGGGCAGACACACACACAGACTGGGAGGGGAGGCAGTCACACACACAGACTGGGAGGGGGGCAGTCATACACACACACACAGACTGGGAGGGGGGGCAGTCACACACACAGACTGGGAGGGGGGCAGTCACACACACACAGACTGGGAGGGGAGGCAGTCTCACACACAGACTGGGAGGGGGGCAGTCACACACACAGACTGGGAGGGGGGCAGTCACACACACAGACTGGGAGGGGGGCAGTCATACACACACACACACAGACTGGGAGGGGGGGCAGTCACACACACAGACTGGGAGGGGGGCAGTCACACACACACAGACTGGGAGGGGAGGCAGTCACACACACAGACTGGGAGGGGGGCAGTCACACACACAGACTGGGAGGGGGGCAGTCACACACACAGACTGGGAGGGGGGCAGTCACACACACACTGACTGGGAGGGGGGGCAGTCACACACACAGACAGGGAGGGGGGCAGTCATACACACACACAGACTGGGAGGGGGGCAGACACACACACACACAGACAGGGAGGGGGGCAGACACACACACAGACTGGGAGGGGAGGCAGTCACACACACAGACTGGGAGGGGGGCAGTCATACACACACACACACAGACTGGGAGGGGGGCAGTCACACACACAGACTGGGAGGGGGGCAGTCACACACACAGACTGGGAGGGGGGCAGTCACACACACAGACTGGGAGGGGGGCAGTCACACACACAGACTGGGAGGGGGGCAGTCACACACACAGACTGGGAGGGGGGCAGTCACACACACAGACTGGGAGGGGGGCAGTCACACACACAGACTGGGAGGGGGGGCAGTCACACACACAGACTGGGAGGGGAGGCAGTCACACACACAGACTGGGAGGGGGGCAGTCATACACACACACACAGACTGGGAGGGGGGGCAGTCACACACACACACACTGGGAGGGGGGCGGTCATACACACACACACAGACTGGGAGGGGGCAGACACACACACAGACAGGGAGGGGGGCAGACACACACACAGACTGGGAGGGGGGCAGTCACACACACAGACTGGGAGGGGGGCAGTCACACACACAGACTGGGAGGGGGGCAGTCACACACACAGACTGGGAGGGGGGCAGTCACACACACAGACTGGGAGGGGGGGCAGTCACACACACAGACTGGGAGGGGGGCAGTCACACACACACAGACTGGGAGGGGAGGCAGTCACACATACACACACACACACACAGACTGGGAGGTGGGGCAGTCACACTTGCACAGACTGGGAGGGGGGCAGACACACACACACAGACTGGGAAGGGGGCAGTCACACACACACAGACTGGGAAGGGGGCAGTCACACACACACAGACTGGGAGGGGGGCAGTCACACACACACAGACTGGGAGGGGGGCAGACACACACACAGACTGGGAGGGGGGCAGACACACACACACAGACTGGGAAGGGGGCAGTCACACACACAGGCGACATGGGGCTTACCTGTAATGCCACTGTAGGGAGCCAGAAGTAGTGAGGCTTTTTTCCAGTCTGCCGGCAGTTTCAGTTGCCAGCTGTGAGCCTTCCTTCTGGTGAACACACACACACACACACACACACACACACACACACACACACACACACACACACACACACACACACACACACACACACACACACACACACACACACACACACACACACACACACACACACACACACACACACACACACACACACACACACTGACATACACACACACACTTACTTCAAGGAGAGACTCCGGGGTTTTGACTCCGCCCCCGTGTCCTCCCACACACGGCACGAGTGCAGATTGACTGCACTCGGCCACCGTACGCCTCCAGCCCCTGAAGGACAGATTTTACTTCTGCCCGTGCTACTCGCTTCCCCCACACCCGCGCTCACTTCTCCCGCGGTGAGCGGGCCGCAAAAATATCCGTGGCGGGCCGCATGTTTGACATGCCTGTTTTAGACTGTTGTTCTTCAGCAACTGGTTAACGTTAATAATTTGCAGTGTATGTCAGCAAAAGCCATGTAAATTTCAGGATAGTTGCGGGCCGTGTAAAGTATGTGTTCTGCCAAATTTTAATGTCATTGGATTATGTTTTGGCCCTTCTTATAGTGCATGATGTAAACAATTTGCAGTGTGTGCTAGCAAACACTTTGTAATTTTCAGGATAGTTGTGGGCAGTATACAGCACCTCATGTGGCAAGTTTTAAATGAATCGCTGTATGTTTTGACTCCTGGATTCACAATAAACGCGTTTAAGGTAAGCATTTTCC
>NW_027456756.1:25000-70000 GCF_040206685.1 Ascaphus truei | reverse complement strand
GAAGGATGGGTGTGATGATGCTGTTGAATATTTTCTCCCAGATTCTTATTGGTGGTTTGAGGTGGTACATCTGTTTCCTTATTGCATAAAATGCTCTGCGGGCCTTCTCCTTCAGTGTATTTATGTTTCTTCAGTGTCTCTCTCTCTCACACTCTGGATCTCTTATTTACCCTATATATCTTAGATTATATATATATTAGATTAGCAGCCCCTGACGAAGCCCGCTGGGAGAAACGCGTAGGGCCAGCTTGGAATAGCAGCAGGGAAGGAGAGACGCCGAGGAGCCTGTGTGAGACACTCACGAGGAGTTCCGGCATTTGATTCCCTGCATTGACAGACTGTAACATCGCGAGAGCCGGGCCGCGTCACACGCCACGCTCGATCACGTGGTACGGAAGTTGCAGAGACTGCGGAGAGGACTGGTAACCGGCAATTCTACACGAGTGTGAGAGACTCGCTAAACACTCTCTACTGCCTGTTGTTTTCTCACAGAATGTGAGTTGATCACCTATATTTTTAAATAGTCCTTTTAGATTAAAAAGTTTTACACTATTTTGTTCCCTTCCATTATTTCCTCCCCTACCCCCTCCCTCGTTCCCCTCCCCCCCCTCTTGTGAGATTCTTCCATAGTGAGATATGAGTGCCTGAGACGAGGAGTAGCTGCAGCTGATTGCCTGTAAAGAAGAATTTTGGAAGATCTAGCAGTTTGCAGATAAGCCGTTTACAGCTACGTTCGTGAGTCCCTGAGAGGATTACAGGCTCTTACTTATCCGATCAGTGTAAGCGCATATCTTACCATCCTAATATTTATGCATATATAGATATACTGCCCTATGATCCTCCTTTTGTGTTTTCTCTCTTCCCTGTCCCAATTGCGCTTAGGTCACTCTTCTACATATATATATATATATATATATATATATATAGACACACACACACATATATATATATAGACACACACACACACACACACACACACACACACACACACACACACACACACACACACACACACACACACACACACACACACACACACACACACACACACACACACACACACACACACACACACACACACATACACATACACATACACATACACATACACATACACACACACATACACACACACATACACACACACACACAAACTAGCTGAGAGACCCGGCGTTGCCCGGGATGTAAATGCGTAATAGGTAGTATTATTTATAAATCGTGGAACAATAGATGACTATTTGTTGTAAAGGTTGGATAATAATGTTGAAAAGAAAGATGGAATAAAATGTAATACGATGTTGTTTAAAAATGGTTTGTTGTAAACACACCACAGTACAATGTATATTTTGGTGACATAACAGATGTAAAAATGTGAGGCGTGTGTCCTGCTAGGGTGTGAGGCGGCAGGTGGCGCGTGGGTTGTGAGTGCTGTCTGTGAGTGGGGGTCCTGCTAGGGTGTGAGGTGGCGGGTGGCGCGTGGGTTGTGAGTGCTGTCTGTGAGTGGGGGTCCTGCTAGGGTGTGAGGCGGCGGGTGGTGCGTGGGTTGTGAGTGCTGTCTGTGAGTGGGGGTCCTGCTAGGGTGTGAGGCGGTGGGTCAGTGATGTCGGTGCGTAGGGGCGGGAGGCAGCAGGTGTGTGTGGCGGCAGGTATGTGTCGAGTGTGGCGGGTGTCTGTTGAGTGCGTGCAGCGGCTGTGAGGCGGCGGGTGAAAGGCAGAGGCGGGCGGAGTAAGAGTGGGTGAAAGGCAGAGGCGGGTGGGCGCGAAAGCAGAGGCGGGGAGGCAGGAAGGCGGGCAGGAAGGCGAAGGGTGGTGGGAAGGGGTGGAGGAGAGGGGGGAAGGGGGGTGGGAAGGGGGCTGGGGGGTGGGAGGGGAGGAGGGAGAGGGAAAGGGGAGGAGGGGGAGGGAGGGGAGGAGGGGGAGGGAGGGGGGGACGGGGAGGGGGGAGGGAAAGGGGAGGGGAAGGGGAGGGGAAGAGGAGGAGGGAGGGGAAGAGGAGGAGGATGGGGGAAAGGGGAGCGGAGGGGGGGAGGAAAGGGGAGCGGATGGGGGAAAGAAAGGGGAGCGGATGGGGGAAAGAAAGGGGAGCGGAGGTGGGGGGAAAGGGGAGCGGAGGTGGGGGGAAAGGGGAGCGGAGGTGGGGGGAAAGGGGAGCGGAGGTGGGGGGAAGGGGAGCGGAGGGGGGGGGAAGGGGAGCGGAGGGGGGGGGAAGGGGAGCGGAGGGGGGGAGGAAAGGGGAGCGGAGGGGGGGAGGAAAGGGGAGCGGAGGGGGGGAGGAAAGGGGAGCGGAGGGGGGGAGGAAAGGGGAGCGGAGGGGGGGAGGAAAGGGGAGCGGAGGGGGGGAGGAAAGGGGAGCGGAGGGGGGGAGGAAAGGGGAGCGGAGGGGGGGAGGAAAGGGGAGCGGAGGGGGGGAGGAAAGGGGAGCGGAGGGGGGAGGAAAGGGGAGCGGAGGTGGGGAGGAAAGGGGAGCGGAGGGGGGGAGGAAAGGGGAGCGGAGGGGGGAGGAAAGGGGAGCGGAGGGGGGAGGAAAGGGGAGCGGAGGAGGGGAGGAAAGGGGAGCGGATGGGGGAAAGAAAGGGGAGCGGAGGTGGGGGGAAAGGGGAGCGGAGGGGGGGGGAAAGGGGAGCGGAGGGGGAAGGGGAGAGGAGGGGTGGGAAAGGGGAGAGGAGGGGGGGGAAAGGGGAGCGGAGGGGGGGGAGTGGAGGGGGGGGAAAGGGGAGCGGATGGGGGGGAAAGGGGAGCGGATGGGGGGGGGAAAGGGGAGCGGATGGGGGGGAGAAAGGGGAGCGGGAGGGGGGAGAAAGGGGAGGGGGGAGAAAGGGGAGCGGTGGGGGAGAAAGGGGAGCGGGGGGGGAGAAAGGGGAGCGAGGGGGAGAAAGGGGAGTGGGGGGGGAGAAAGGGGAGTGGGGGGGGGAGAAAGGGGAGTGGGGGGGAGAAAGGGGAGTGGGGGGGAGAAAGGGGAGTGGGGGGGGAGAAAGGGGAGTGGGGGGGGAGAAAGGGGAGTGGGGGGGATCGACACACTGCTTGGACAGTTAAGGCAGGTGTCATTACGTCCCTCGTAACGCACACACAAAAAACGTCTGCTACAGCCGTGTATAACGCGGGGGAACTCTTCCCTAACTCCTCCTGTTGTCACCCTTCAAATCCCGGCACCAAACTTGGGCGCAATGACCTTGCAACAATTTGCCTCGCTACATCACCCCCTTGGCCTAATAAACATGCTATTACTATTAGTTCACATTAGCCCAAGGAAGGGGGGTTACATTTGTTGGGGGATCTGATTGAAAAATACAAAGTTCCCTGTGACTCGCGCTCCCCCCCCCCCGTGTTTCCCGTGACTCGCCCCCCTGTTCCCCATGACTCGCCCCCCGTTCCCCGTGACTCGCGCTCCCCCCCGTTCCCCGTGACTCGCGCTCCCCCCCCCCCCAGCGCCCGCTTGTCCCCCGATGTGCCATCCGGCTGAGTGAGGCGTGCAGCCGGCGGCAGGAAGCGCCCTGTGTGGGCCTGTGGCGCGAGGCTGCGCGCCTGAAATGGGGGAGTTACTGGCGCCATAAGCTGAGGCGGGACACGCAGTGACTTACCTTAGGGGGTGGTAGCGCCAGGGAGGTAAGGGAGCGGCTGGGGTAGGAGGGCCGCGCTTCCCCTCCGTCTGGAGCTGGTGATGGGGGGGGACGGACAGAGTGGGGGGTGGTGTGTGTGTGTGTGTGTGTGTGTGTGTGTGTGTGTGTCCTGTCTGTATATGTGTGTGTGTGTCCTGTCTGTCTATCTGTGTCCTGTCTGTGTATCTCAGTGTGTGTGTATCTGTGTGTGTCTCAGTGTGTGTGCATCTCAGTGTGTGTGTGTGTGTATCTGTGTGTGTCTCAGTGTGTGTTTATCTCAGTGTGTGTGTGTGTGTGTGTATCTGTGTGTGTCTCAGTGTGTGTGTATCTTTGTGTGTGTGTCTCCGTGTCCTGCCTGTGTGTGTATCCGTGTGTGTGTGTGTATCTCTGTGTGAGTGTATGTGTGTGTCCGGCCAATGAGAGGTGTGCGGGGGTGGGCCAAGGGAGCCAATGGGATTGCCGCTAGGGACACAGGGAGGGACACAGGGAGACACATACAGACACGGCCACATAGAACACTTTCACAAATATATAGTAGATATATATATATATACTGAGCAGATCAACACGCCGACAAGCGTGTGAAGCAGAGACGCAGCACAGCCTCTGAATACAGCCCCAGCGCGCGGGGCTTGTTCCTGAGGACAGAGATTTACCCCCCCTCTTCATCCCATATGTTGCCCTACCAATAGAAGTGACGATCGTGATCTGGACCATTAAAGTTTTTATATATGTAAGTGCATATTATTATCTTTATTTGTTGTCAATACATATCATATCTCAATCTTGGTGCGCTTTTGTGTTTTTTCTTTTTTTCTGGGACTTGGTATCGCGGTTGGAGTTTTCCTGCTGGGATCCATATTGGAGGTGGGGGCAGACACCTTCAACACTAAGAGCTGCAAGAGATTAGAGAGGAACCACCATTCCACTATCCTAAAGAGCAAGAGCGCGGACTGGACTCAATTTTATATATATATATACTAGCTGAGAGACCCGGCGTTGCCCGGGATGTAATGTTCCCATTCCTCTCTCCCTCCTCCCCCCTCTCTCTGTTTGTCCCCCATTCACATCAATCCAGTCCCCCCCCCTCCCTCCCTCCTTTACAGCTTCATGTAGCGTGTGTGCGTCAGTCACTGTGTGTTTGCGCGCGCGTCAGTGAGTCTGAGGCAGAAACACAAACACACACAGACTGACTGACACACACACAGTCAGTGTGTGCGTGTGTGTGTGCCTCAGTCAGTGTGTGCGTGCATGTGTGCGTCAGTCAGGGTTTGTGTGCGCGTCAGTCAGTGTGTGCGTGCGGCAGTCAGTCAGTGTGTGTGCGCGTGCGGCAGTCAGTGTGTGTGCGCGTGCGGCAGTCAGTGTGCGCGCGTCAGTCGGTGTGTGTGTGTCAGTCTGTGTGTGTGTGTCAGTCTGTGTGTGTGTGTCAGTCGGTGTGTGTGTCAGTCAGTGTGTGTGTCAGTCAGTGTGTGTGTCAGTCAGTGTGTGTGTGTGTGTGTGTGTGTGTGTGTGCGCGCGTCAGTTAGTGTGTGTGTGTGAGTCAGTGTCAGTGTGTCAGTCAGTGTGTGTCAGTCAGTGTGTGTCAGTCAGAGTGTGTGTGTCAGTCAGTGTGTGTGCGCGTGTCAGTTAGTGTGCGTGCGTCAGTCAGCGTGTGTGTGTGTCAGTAAGTTGTGTGTGTCAGTCAGTGTGTGGGAGGTGATGTGAGTGGAGCGCCGGGGAGGGGAGCACCAGGGAGGGGAGTCAGGGGAGGCGAGGCGTCAAAGGCAGGGGGGGGGGGCGTCAAAGGCAGGGGGGGGGGCGTCAAAGGCAGGGGGGGGCGTCAAAGGCAGGGGGGGGGCGTCAAAGGCAGGGGGGGCGTCAAAGGCAGGGGGGGCGTCAAAGGCAGGGGGGGCGTCAAAGGCAGGGGGGGGCGTCAAAGGGAGGGGGGGCATCAAAGGGAGAGGGGGGGGGTGGCGTCAAAGGCAGGGGGGGGCGCCTCAAAGGCATGGATTCCTCCAACTGCATTTCCTTACCTAGCAGCATTAAGTCCCTGCCGCCCTCCTCCTGCTCCTCGGGGATGTTGAGCCGTAGAGAGCGTGCTCTGGGAGGTGGGGGGGAGGGGGGGATGAGGGGGGGAGGGGAAGTGGGGGAGCGACACACGCGACACGTACCTGTAGTTCCGGGCACCGCCATCTTCTCACTGGGCGCCGCGAGGGAGGAAGGGGGTCCTTCCGGGCGCCGCCATCTGTTCCAGTTGGAGCGGCGGCGGGGAGGGAGAGAGGTGAGTTGTAGCGGCAAGGGAGAGAGAGACCTGGCGTTGCCCGTGAGTAAAATTTCCCGCTCCCTTCTCTCTCCGTGTTCCCCAGAGGGGAGGGACGAACAGTGGACAGGAGGGGGGGGGGATGAACAGTGGACAGGAGGGTGTGGGGACGGACAGTGGACAGGAGGGGGGGACGGACAGTGGACAGGATGGGGGGACAGTGGACAGGAGGGGGGGACGGACAGTAGACAGGAGGGGGGGCAGTGGACAGGAGGGGGGAGGGAGGGGGCAGTGGACAGGAAGGGGGGGCAGTGGACAGGAGAGGGGGGGGAGGTGGACAGGAGAGGGGGGGGAGGTGGACAGGAGGGGGGAAGGTGGACAGGAGGGGGGAAGGTGGACAGGAGGGGGGGCGGTGGACAGGAGAGGGGGGGGAGGTGGACAGGAGGGGGGGGCGGTGGACAGGAGAGGGGGGGAGGTGGACAGGAAGGGGGGCAGTGGACAGGAGGGGGGGGCAGTGGACAGGAGGGGGGGGCAGTGGACAGGAGGGGGGGGCAGTGGACAGGAGGGGGGGGGCAGTGGACAGGAGGGGGGGCAGTGGACAGGAGGGGGGGGATGAACAGTGGACAGGAGGGTGTGGGGACGGACAGTGGACAGGAGGGGGGGGACGGACAATGGACAGGATGGGGGGACAGTGGACAGGAGGGATGGACAGTGGACAGGAGGGGGGGACGGAGAGTAGACAGGAGGGACGGACAGTGGACAGGAGGGACGGACAGTGGACAGGAGGGGGGGCAGTGGACAGGGGAGGGGGGGGGAGGGAGGTGGACAGGAGGGGGCAGTGGACAGGAAGGGGGGGCAGTGGACAGGAGAGGGGGGGGAGGTGGACAGGAGGGTGGGAGGTGGACAGGAGGGGGGGGGCAGTGGACAGGAGGGGGGGGGCAGTGGACAGGAGGGGGGGGTCAGTGGACAGGAGGGGGGGGGCAGTGGACAGGAGGGGGGGCAGTGGACAGGAGGGGGGGCAGTGGACAGTGAGACACACACACACACACGTGTCTCAGTTATGCGCCCTTTCTCAGTTCCGTTTGGCGCCAGAGGTGGGGGAGCGACACCTATCTGTACTTCCGGGCGCCGCCATTATCTGACTCGGCGCCGCGAGGGAGGAACGGGGTCCGCCATCTTACGCGCCGCGTGGCAGCTGCCTGTTCCCCCGCCGGGGGGGGGGGAGAGGTGATGCCGCTGGGGAGGGGGAGAGGTGATTTGGGGAGGGGGGAGAGGTGATTTGGAGCGGGAGGGGGAGAGGTGATTTGGAGCGGGGAGGGGGAGAGGTGATTTGGAGCGGGGAGGGGGAGAGGTGATTTGGAGCGGGGAGGGGGGAGAGGTGATTTGGAGCGGGGAGGGGGGAGAGGTGATTTGGAGCGGGGAGGGGAGAGAGGTGATTTGGAGCGGGGAGGGGGGAGAGGTGATTTGGAGCGGGGAGGGGGGAGAGGTGATTTGGAGCGGGGAGGGGGGAGAGGTGATTTGGAGCGGGGAGGGGGGAGAGGTGATTTGGAGCGGAGAGGGGGAGAGGTGATTTGGAGCGGGGAGGGGGAGAGGTGATGCCGCTGGGGAGGGGGGAGGTGATGCCGCTGGGGAGGGGGAGAGGTGATGCCGTTGGGGAGGGGGAGAGGTGATTTGGAGCGGGGAGGGGGGAGAGGTGATTGGGAGGGGGGAGGTGATTTGGAGCGGGGAGGGGGAGAGGTCATGCCACTGGGGAGGGGGAGAGGTGATGCCGCTGGGGAGGGGGGAGGTGATTTGGAGCGGGGAGGGGGAGAGGTGATGCCGCTGGGGAGGGGGAGAGGTGATGCCGCTGGGGAGGGGGAGAGGTGATGCCGCTGGGGAGGGGGAGAGGTGATGCCGCTGGGGAGGGGGAGAGGTGATTTGGAGCGGGGAGGGGGGAGAGGTGATTTGGAGCGGGGAGGTGTGTGTGTGTGTGTGGTTTTTTTTTGGACCTTTGGCCCGTCACTCCGCCTCAGGCCAATGAGAGGTGTGGGGGGCGGGCCAAGGGGGTGGTGTGAGTGTGTGAGGCCAATGAGAGGTGTGCGGGGGCGGCCGGGCCTAGGGACCAATGAGATTGCCCCTAGGGACACCGGACATCCAGGCAGGCAAAAATACAGTGCTTTCACTAATATAGTATATGATATATATATATATAGATATCTATATCTATATATATACACTATTAAGGTTATGGTGGGTAAAAAAGTGACAAAAACCCTCCACAGTAAAGCATAAAGCAACTGTAAATATTACTGTATGTTCATTTGCATGTCTTAGACAGGTCTGCAACCCTGTCTTTCCCCATTGTCACCCAGCATACAGCGCTTCCACTGCAGCAAGGGATTCTGGGAAATGACATGCAAATGAACACTCAGTGCCACCTTTTGTCTCAAGCTCGTATTACACAAGCCAATCCTCAAGCCAATGCACACTGTTTTAAACACAGCTTTTAGACAGAGGCCGGGATGAGATGCAAAGCCATTAAACCCACTCACAGACATGTTTCAACTTTTTTTTTTTTTTTTTACTTTTTTATTCAACAACTTTTTTAAGTTTACAGACTTTTTTGGGAACCAAAAAAACACACCATAGTGACAACAGTCACCCAACATTAGAAAGACACCAAAACATAATATATTTACATTTTCTTCCTTCATCCTTCAGATATATACAAACACAAAGATAAACTTTTCAGAAGGATAAAAAAAAACATAACTTTACGAAAAAACCCTATAACCAAAACATCATACAAAGATAAGAACCATATACTTCAAGATTCTTTCATTTAAAAACAAAAACCCTTTCTCTATTCTCAAGTGATGCGATCATCTGTTTTAATTCTTTCTCCATAAGTTCCAAACCTCTCTTACTTTCCTCTAACTGGAATCCAGACATCACACTTTTTTCATACCCGTCCCTTGCCTCTTTCACATCCCAATATCTCCGCCCAAATCCCCTCGCAAGTTGATTGTGCAAAACCTCTTCCTTTGTAAGCCCTACTTCATCCTTTCCCTGGGTGCTCCTCCCCTTACTATCTCCCGCAGAATTTGCCTCTTTTGCCTGTACAATCCCTTTTTTGCCTGCCTTTTCTTCACTTTCGTTCCCACTTACTCCACTTACACTTCTCTGTATTTTAGTTCCCTCCACGCTTATCTGACTTTTTTGTGAGGACGAGCTGTTGCTCTCGCTACTCTCTTTCTCCCTCACCTCTCCCCTAGCCTCTTTTATTTTAACCCATTGTACATGCTCCTTTTTTAATTCTTCATATTGCTCTTTTGTCAGATGTTTTCTTTGGTACATCATTTTTTCCAATCTTTCTATTATCTGTTCATCACTACTACCCCCATGCTGCTTCCGGAAAATACCCACCCAAAACAGAACATCTCCCACTGCGTTCTCAAATTGTTCCATTTTCTCTTTTAGGGTTACCTTCCCTGATATTTTTTTAACTTTACTCTCTACACCCTTCTCTCTAGGCTCCACTTTACTCTGGCAATCCTTATGATCCTTTGTTTCTATCCCTTGCCAAGACTCGTTTTTGCTTCCATTAACAACAAACCCTTTACACTTACTCTTTCCCTCTTTACCTTTTCCACTCGCACCACCAGGGCCTGCCTTCTCCTCAGTTTCTTGCGCTTCCCTATCTAACTTCTTATTTTCCTCTTTTCCTTTACTCACGGTCTGTTCCTCTTCCCTACTAACGTCAATACTGGACAAATCCAGCGCACAAAACTTTGACTTCGTCACCTTATCTTGCCGTAGCTCACTCTTCCCCTCCCCATCAACTGTACAAACATCATTGTCACTTTGTAAACTTAGTTTTTGCGCCCCTTTCTTGGGTCCGGTCGTGTCCATTATTTCCACTTCCACCTCCCCCTCTATTGGGCCACTCTCTACCATTTCTTCCCTTCTTAAATCCTCCTCTTAAATCCATCCTCCTGCTGTTATAGCCGGATCAAGCCCTCCCTCTTGGGAACTCTCCATCTCACAAATTCCCAGACCCTCCACTGTCTCTTCCTCTTCTTCTAGCACACTGTCCCCTTTAGCTGTCTGGGCATATGTCCTTTTAGTGCACTGCCGTGCCAAGTGTCCTTCCTCTCCGCATAGATGGCATCTCTTAGGGACTCCACAGTTGGCTGCAGTATGTCCCTCTTCCCCGCAATTACGGCACACAATTCCCGTTTTCCTGCAACCCTCCTTTGTATGTCCATAAGTGTGGCAATGCCTGCAATATAGAGGCTGTCCCGAGTAAAACAAAAATCCTCTGTCTCCTCTGATATTGAACATGGCCGGTGGGTGTGTCACTCCTTCCGCACATGATGGATCCCGTCTCAACCGTACCCAGAAACGTCTCTTCCCGTTGAACATGCCATATGGGTTTTTAAGTTCTTCACCTCCTCTGATCATTTCACAATACTGTTTCAAAAAAGTCACAATCTCCTCTTTCCTTGCATACGGAGTGTACATGTGAAGTACAAGTGGTCTCTCCTCCAGCATAAAACTTGGAATTACCTTGATGCCATGTAAGATCGGATCACCAGACTTCTCCTTGCACTTTTCAAAAGTGCACCAAACATCCGCTACTTGATGACAGGTCAGGTCATAAATCCCCTGTGCAGGGAAATCCTGAAGGCAGAAGATCCTCTCAGTGTCCAGACCGATCAATTGCTTCAGCACCTTCTCCACTATCCACAGCAGGTTCACTCGACTTCTCTCGGTCTCCTCGATCAGGAACCGAATGGAATTGCGCATTCCAGCTTGCGATGTCATCTCTGCTCTCCCAAGCTCAGGTGCGGCACCCCAAAAGCAGCAAGGGACTTTAGCCAGTAAAGGCGATGTCCCAGGGCAAAGGTGCCGGCCCCTCACTTCCGCATCCGCTCGCTCAGAACCGCTCGCTCAGGATCACTCCTCTTAGCTCGAGATGGCGTGCTCCCCCAAAAGCAGCAGGAGTCTTTAGTCCCCGAAGGGACGATGACTCAAGGCCAAGGGGACACAGGCTCAGCTTTTTTTTTTTTTTTTCTTTTAAAAAGTTTTATTCACATCACATATATTTACAAACAGAAAATGAGAACTTTTCCAAAAGATACTAAATCACATAATTACATTTCTTCAAAAACACATACTGTAAATACATTACTTTCTGTACAAAAAAGGTCAGAATTTATCTTGTCATTCCACAGCTTTTCCTTCTAAACACACAACAACAAAACCACTTTTCCACACCTTCAACTAACACCACCTACATTCGCATATTCTCCCTGTATATACTATTCTCATTACATTTTCTTTCTCTTTTTCCTCTTCATTTCTTTACATAATGTTATACCTCTATTTCTTTTCTAAACCTCCTTTCTTTATTTTTGCTTTCTTTTTCTGTTTTTTTCTGCTTTTCCTGCTTTTTAACATACACCCATTCCATTATTTCCTCCCCATTTACAATCCCCACAAACTCCAAAACTTTTTCCACCTCTTCCCCTGAACAAAACTCTTCTCTCCTCCTCTCCTCTTCTTTTGCTTTACAGGATGCTGCTTCTACCTCTGCTACATGTCTAATTATCCAATCGTCCTCACAGTCTTCCTCCACTAACTTTTCCCTTTCCACAGAAAGACCCTTCTTACTTCCCCTCTCAATCTCTACCTCCTCCTCTACTCTTGGCTGACATTCTTCATTCTCTTTATAATCACACAGAAAGTCACAAAATAACCTCTCCTCTGTTGTAAGCTGATATACTTCCTTCTCTTCAGACTCACACAATATTTCACTCACAAACTCCAAAACTTTTCCCGCCTCTCCTTCTTTTCCCTTTCCATCCTCACTGACATAACCTCTGAGCTGACCTTTCTCACTATTCTGCACCTGTACATTAGTCTTTTCCGGACTCTGTCTCATCATTTGTCTAGCACGATTACCCACAATTGATGACATCGTACTTGTCCTTTTTGTGCACCAAATCTCACTCTTCTTTAAACACTTTCTCGCCAAATGTCCAGACTCATAGCAAAAGTCACATTTCTTTTGTACTCTGCATTTTGCAGCCACATGACCCTCTTTACCACAGTTGTGACACACCATTCCCACCTCCCCACATCTCTCTTCCAAATGTCCATATTGTTGACAGTTCTTACATCTCTTGGGTTGGCCCCAATATTCCAAAAAGCCTTTTTTCCCACCCACCTTGAAAACAGCAGGGGGGTGCATCACTCCCCCTGCACATGCTGGGTCCGGTCTTAGACGTACGTGAAATTCCCGCTTGCCATTAAATATCCCATAGCAATTCAAAAGTTCTTCACCATCTCTTACAGTTGCACAATAATGTCTCAAAAACAAGGCTATCTCCTCCTTCTTCACAAAAGGATCATACATGTGCACAATTATGCTTCTTTCCTCCAACAAAAAACTTGGGATAACACTGATCCCCTTCATCCTCTGGTCACTCGCGTTTTTCTTGCATCTCTCATATGCACTCAAGCAGTCCTCCTCCTTGCGGAAGGTCACATCAAAGATTCCCTCTTCCTGGAAGTCCTGCAGACAGTAGACTTGTGCAATCTTCATCTCCACCAGGTCAATCAAGATCTCCTCCACGATATACTGGAGTCTCACCTGGGCTCTCTCCGCCTCAACCACCAGGAATCTGATGGTCTGCTTTCGGTTCTCCATCGCCGCCGTCTTTGTCCTCGTCATCCTGAGCTTCGGTGCGACGCCCTAATAGCAGCAGGGGGGTTAAGCCTATTATGGCGATCCCCCCAGGCAAAGGCGTCGGCCCGTCACTCTCTCTCTCTCCTGCTCACGTGCTTGTCCGCTCCTGACCGCCCCGTGCTCAAGCTGTCATGCTCCGTCTGTCCAACCGTCAAGGATCTGGTGCGGCACCCCAAAAGCAGCGAGGGGGTTTAGTCCATCAGGACGATCCCCCAAGGCCAAGGCGCCGGCCCTTCACCATCTCTCTCTCTCTCTCTCTCCTTGTCCGCTCTTGATCACCTCCCGCTGCCTGAGATGGCGTACCCCCCTAATAGCAGCATGAGTCTTAAGTCCCTTCCGGAACGATGACTCAAGGCCAAGGGGGCACAGTCTCAGCTACACCGCTGTTTCGACCTTGATGGGTCTCATCAGTGTGGGGTTGGTCTTAATGGCAAAGCAGGTTTGAGACTAGACTAGGTAATCACCACTACTATTAAGGTTATGGTGGGTAAAAAAGTGACAAAAACCCTCCACAGTAAAGCATAAAGCAACTGTAAATATTACTGTATGTTCATTTGCATGTAAAGGTAATCCCAAATTTTATGCTGGAGGAGAGACCACTTGTACTTCACATGTACACTCGGTATGCAAGGAAAGAGGAGATTGTGACTTTTTTGAAACGGTATTGTGAAATGATTAGAGGAGGTGAAGAACTAAAAAATCTGTATGGCATGTTCAACGGGAAGAGACGTTTCTGGGTACGGTTCAGACGGGATCCATCATGTGCGGGAGGAGTGACACACCCACCGGCCATGTTCAATATTAGAGGAGACAGAGGATTTTTGTTTTACTCGGGACAGCCTCTATATTGCAGGCATTGCCACACTTATGGACATACAAAGGAGGGTTGCACCAGAACGGGAATTGTGTGCCGTAATTGCGGGGAAGAGGGACATACTGCAGCCAACTGTGGAGTCCCTAAGAGATGCCATCTATGCGGAGAGGAAGGACACTTGGCACGGCAGTGCACTAAAAGGACATATGCCCAGGCAGCTAAAGGGGACAGTGTGCTAGACGAAAAGGAAGAGACAGTGGAGGGTCTGGGAATTTGTGAGATGGAGTTCCCAAGAGGGAGGGCGTGATCCTGCTATAACAGCAATGTATGAGGAGGATTTAAGAAGAGAAGAAATGCTAGCAAGTGGCCCAATAGAGGGTTTGGCGGGTTCTATAAGTGATATCGTGGAGAAAAAAGAGGAAGATCTCTTCCTGGACTCCTTGGCCCAGAAACTGGAGGTGGGGGGAGGGGAGGAGACGGGAGCAGTGCATCAGAAAGATGCGGGGGAGGGGGAAATACGGTCATTGAGTGTGGTGGAACCTAGCTGGGCGGAAAGTATGGAGTTTCAAGATGCACAGAGGGGGAGGGAAGGTCCCCAAGATGTCTTGGAGGAGGAAATGGAAATAGGAGGGAAAAAAGCTGAAAAGCGTAAAAATCTGCAAGGGATAGAAACAAAAGAAGATAAGGATAGCCAGAGTAAAGGGGAGCCTAGAGAGGAAGGTGTAGAGGGTAAAGTTGTAAAAGTATCAGGGAAAGTAACCCTAAAAGTGAAGATGGAACATTTTGAAGACGCAGTGGGAGATGTTCTATTTTGGGTTGGTATTTTTCGGAAGCAGCATGGGGGGAGTAGTGAGGAACAGATAATAGAAAGATTAGAAAAACTGATGTACCAAAGAAAACAGCTGACAAAAGAGCAGTATGAAGAATTAAAAAAGGAGCATGTACAGTGGGTTAAAATAAAAGAGGCTAGGGGAGAGGTGAGAGAGAAGGAGAGAAGTGAGGGCAATAGCTCGTCCTCACAAAGCCAGATAAGCGTGGAGGGAACTAAAATACAGAGAAGTGTAAGTGGAGTAAGTGGGAATGAAAGTGATGGAAAGGCAGGCCAACAGAGTGGGGGTGAAGGGGGAGAGATTAGGGAAAGTAAAGGGGGAAAAGGAGAAAAGGCAGGCCTTAGTGGAAGAACAAAAGTAAGTTATGAAAGCGAGAGAGAAAGGAAGGCGAGGGAGTGGCATGTAAAAGAGGTGATAAATAATATAAATAAAGAGGCAGGTGACTTAGGGTTAAATGTTTCAAAAACGGGATGGCTGAAAGTACAGTTCCCAAAAGCAGAGGTGTCTAAAGAGGAAGTAAGAAAATTAGGAATACAATGTAGTACGTATCATATCCGTGAGGCGTTAGAGAAATTGCTGGGACACGTGAAGTAATTAGATGCAATGTTAAATGTCCTGTGGAAAGTACGAAAAGTCGCGAGTAGAAATGGGAAGTAACCATATTTTTTTGTATTGAGTGTGTTTGGTAGTAGATGCACAGATGATGCCTTGGAATGTGTTGTTTTGTTTGGCTTTTTAGAATGGTTTTGTGCCTGTGGGTTGGTTTTTTGTCTTGGCAATATAAGGATTGTATAGTGATGTTTTCGGTTTATTATTTTCTGTAAAATGATACTAAATGGTTGTTAATATGTGAACCGTAAAAAAAAAAAAATGTCTGTGAGTGGGTTTAATGGCTTTGCATCTCATCCCAGCCTCTGTCTAAAAGCTGTGTTTAAAACAGCATGCATTGGCTTGAGGATTGGCTTGTGTAATACGAGCTTGAGACAAAAGGTGGCACTGAGTGCTCATTTGCATGTCATTTCCCAGAATCCCTTGCTGCAGTGGAAGCGCTGTATGCTGGGTGATAATGGGGAAAGACAGGGTTGCAGACCTGTCTAAGACATGCAAATGAACATACAGTAATATTTACAGTTGCTATATATATATACATATATATGTACCCCTCAGTTTTATACAGTCATGGTGTTCATCATGTGTGGGACGCAGAGCCCAGAACCTAATGTCATGTTAGCATCAGAGAGTCACAGTAATAACTCAGCACTCACCCATGTAACACCTTCTCTGGTAGCTCTCTGTCTGTGTCTCTATCTACCTTTCTGTCTCCTGCATGACCAGGGAGGCTGCGAGGGACCCCCTCCCCCTCCCACTTGGAACCGGTACCCACATATAACAGACGAGTAATGACAGACTCAGTTTGGAGGTATAAAAGGCCGCGGCTTTGTTTATTAACAATCATAATACTGGAGTAAGCGCTAGTCCAAGCCAGAGTGGGGTCAGAGGGTCAGCCAGGCCTTGGCCTTCTGCCCCCGTACCCGGCCGACCCCTAAAGAGCCGGCCGTTGTCGCGAGTGGGTTCCCGGGTGTCACGTTAGCTTGACCCCGCCCAATCGCTCCTACCCCCGGGCGACGCCCGCCCCGAGCCCATCTGGCAAGGACAAGCACTTACCCCCGAACTGCCGCCGCGACAGTGGTAAAATGACCAACTGGAGCCTCCTGAAGGAACTTCAGTCCTTTGTTTCTCGGGAGATCTTCGGACACTGCCCTGTAAAATATGATGGTACATGTTACAGCTTACAGGTAGTGCAGACAGCTTATCACCAAGGGAATTGTAAATACTCCACGGAGTGGCCGGGGGCAAGCGTCTGCCCCCGACTGTCTTGCTAATGGGGTGGGTGGGTTGGATACTTCGCAGCTGAATCTTCCATTCTGCTCCCGGCTGCCTCTTTTGTACTGCCCTAGGCCTGTCCCCTCCCCCCCCCCCAGGGGGGGCCGCGACGGCGGCCCAGAGATCCCAGCGAGGTGAGGGGGGAGGGGGGCTTGCCCCCTGGTCATGGGCTTCCCTCGCCTAATTGGCTGGAGGGATTGCTTGACCAGGGAGGCTGCGAGGGACCCCCTCCCACTTGGAAACGGTACCCACATATAACAGACAAGTAATGACAGACTCAGTTTGGAGGTATAAAAGGCTGCGGCTTTGTTTATTAACAATCATAATACTGGAGTAAGCGCTAGTCCAAGCCAGAGTGGGGTCAGAGGGTCAGCCAGGCCTTGGCCTGCCACCCCCGTACCCGGCCGACCCCTAAAGAGCCGGCCGTTGTCGCGAGTGGGTTCCCGGGTGTCACGTTAGCTTGACCCCACCCAATCGCTCCTACCCCCGTGCGACGCCCGCCCCAAGCCCATCTGGCAAGGACAAGCACTTACCCCCGAACTGCCGCCACTCACGGCTCTATTTAAACCTCCTTAAATTAGACCGTGCCGCCAACCCCGCAAGGACCCTCTCCCGCCCCTCCTGCAATTCGTTATTGAACAAGTCCGCCCCTATCTCGGATAAGTGTGTGCCGTCGGCCGGGAACAGGCCAGTTGACTTGTTGTCGAACTCGGGATGGGTGATCTGCCATCCCCCACACTGCGTCACAAACTTCCCCACCATCTTGTTCAGTTTGACCCGCGCTCAGTCGATGGCGCCCGGTGCCCTTGCGCCCCTCCACACTCTCCTGCACAATATGTCCGACCAAACGATCTGTACTTCTGGCCAACGGGCGAGCATGAGGGCTAGGTCGTGTTTTATTGAATTAACCAGCTCGAAGTAGCGTCGAGCGGCCAGGTCGTTGCCCCCGACGTGGAGGAGCAAGATCTGCGGCGCCCTCCTATCCCTGCCCATCACCATTAGCCGCGGGAGCAACTGAGCCCACCGCAGCCCCCTACCTCCCCCCCATACCACATTTGCCTCCTCCGTTCGCAACCCGAGGTTAGCCCCGCATGGGCGTTTGACGGCCCGCTTCTCTGCCCAGTGTATAAGCGAGTCTCCGATTATCCAAGTGGGTGCGGCGTCTGTGAAGGCATAAAGAGGATGAGGGGGTTTATCCAAGCACGCTAAATACCAGATAATGCGGGCCTGATATAGGACCGGTATCTGTTAGACTTCCATCGCCCTATCTTTTGTACAAAAAATGTAATGACCCGGCGCTTCAGGCTACAACAATACCCCAGTCCAATGATTAGTCCATATAGATATGGAAAGTTCTTTTCAATATTCCAGCTGATGGAGCGATGGTGATCCAATTGCTGGCTGCTGGTTCCGAACTCCTCCTAGTATGTAATGGACAAAAAGGAAAAGACCATTGCGCAGCCACAAGAATCCATAAATAACTCCACAACAGATTAAAGTAATGAACTTACAGACTTGCTGTGTTATTGTTCCTTTGAGACAATCTGTGCTTTTAACCTCTTCTCTTCCAGATATCACGAATGCCACGTGTTGTATGTCTATCCTCCAGGTTTTCTGTCTGTTCACAGCATTACCACTTGGTCATAGTTCCCATGTGTTCCCAGAAAGGAAATAACATGGAAGATGATGGTGCAGATTGATAAAAATTTATTACAATAAAAATAAAAAACAGCCAAGGGCTTACTCACATAAACCAGGCTGTGTAAAAACAGCTGACAACGTGCTGTCCGCAGCTTGATACAATCAGGTAGGCAGGCTTCTGGGAGGATGGCGCTATTGTTGTTTGCAAACCCTGAAGTGGCGTCTAACTCTCAGTAGTTACTCTGCGAGATTCAGCTTGAGGTGGCCAGCACTGCAGAATGTGCTCTGCTCACCTCTCTGGGTAACTGCCGTCAGCCCGCGCTACGCCTCGTGATGTCACACTCTGATGTCACACTCTGGCGTCTCTCCTGATCGCTATGCTCCTGCTTCTGAAGACCGTGTCAGTTCTAGCTCCTCCCTCTCCATACGCGTTTCGTGACGCAATGTGGTCACTTCATCAGTGGATGAGGGGGGATAAGTATATACACCATATAATCCAAACCCGTCATGTAACCGCGCATGTGGTCTATAAACATTATATTCAGAACCCAGCACGTAACCATGATCGCAGTGTATACCATATAATCCAAATACAGCACGCCACCACCACTGCGGTACCGTATACACCCCTGTAACCCAAATACCGCACATTATAACCCTGACTGTAGCATATATACCCGTTATAATCCAATACGGCGCGTAACCTTGAATGCAGTATATCCACTATACCCGCCATGTAACCCAATTAAAGCACATTATAACACCTTATACTCCACATGCCGCACGTAACCGTGAATGCAGTATATACTCTATAAACGACTTTATAACCCTGAATGAAGCATATATACACTTTATAATCCACATACAGCACTTACCCTGAATGCGGTATATACACTATGTACGCCATGTAACCCAATTACAGCACATTACAACACTGAATGCAGCATAAATACATAGGGTGACCAGATTTCGAAAATGAAAAACCGGGACACCTTAAAAAATAATTTATTAAACAAATTACATCACGTGACACCCCCCGTTGCCATGACAATGAGACACTTTGATGCCCCTGCAGTGTTAGTGTGTATAGAGGTGGGGGCTTTGCTTGGGCCCTTCAACTCTTACAGCCAGGGCATTATTGGCCAGGAATGCCCAGTTCGGAGGGGATTACTACTTCAAAATGTACTTGATTCGTAACAACATCAAAAAACTCTAATACCAATAACTAACAACCACAGACAATGGTAATCTAAACCATCAAATAAAATGTCTACGGCCCTTGTTCAAGCATGTTTGCGGTACTTACCAGATAAATCAGTGCCTGCAATCCACGACTGTATCCGCCTCTCCGAGCGTCTGAAAGCAATCCAGCATTCCTGGTGTGTGGCTGAAGAGGTGAGGGACTCCCTCCTCTCAAACGGAAAAGAAGAGCAAAAAATAGAGTTGGAACATACCTATCATACAGGGATGAGAGAGAGAGACAGAGAATGAGAGAGAGACAGAGAATGAGAGAGAGACAGAGAATGAGAGAGAGACAGACAATGAGAGAGACACAGAGAATGAGAGAGACACAGAGAATGAGAGAGACACAGAGAATGAGAGAGAGACAGACACAGAGGGCCTCATGCAGAGAGCATAGAATTTTCAAATTGGCGAATTTCATAAAAAGTAGCTTTTTTGGAGAGTTTTATTCTCCATATGCAGAAAAGTGCGAATTCTGCTATGTTTAACATGGATGCGTGTGGCGAGTTTGAATGGGAAAGATGCGCGCTTCAGAAATGTGTAAAAAAAAAATCGCGGCTTTTTCCCCCCCTTTGCTATAGGCGGCGAGCGCCATTTTATTGCCAACTTTTCCTGGCGCGGCAAAAATGAGAAAATCGCGCCATTTCCCTGGCGCGAACAGCCGCTACATGCCGTTCGTACCTCTCTGCATTCGGAGAGTTTTAAAAATGGCGAGACGGAGGTTCTCGCCAGCCGCGAGGCGAGTTTTAGCAATAGAAAAAACAAAATGGCGCGTTTTTCGTAACTCGCCATTTTCTGCCGGTTTTTGCGCGAAATTGTACAAAAAATGGCGAATTTTGAAATAACGATGCTCTCTGCATGAGGCCCAGAGAGAGAGAGACAAAAGTAATGTACTGTATAACCATTATACCGTACCCCCTAGTATTCGTGTAATCATTGTCCCACACCCCCTATTACTCATGCTTTGGCAATACTGAAATGTTTTTTTGACATGCCAATCAAGCTGATTTGATTTGAGAGACACAGAGACACACACAGAGACACAGAGAGAGACAGAGATACAGAGACACACACAGAGACACACAGAGAGAAACAGAGACACACAGAGACACAGAGAGAGACAGAGACACAGAGACACACACAGAGACACAGAGACACACACAGAGAGACAGAGACACACAGAGAGAGACAGAGACACACAGAGAGAGACAGAGACACAGAGAGAGAGAGAGAGACACACAGAGAGAGACAGACAGAGAGAGACAGAGACACACAGAGAGAGACAGAGACACACAGAGAGAGAGACAGAGACACAGAGAGACACAGAGAGAGAGAGAGACACGGGCCTATTTAGTAAGCGTCGATAAGGCTGCGTCTATAGTATTTCAGACGGAGGGAAGGCGCACACGCTGCAATACACTTGCTGAAGTCTGAGCTTTTTTATGGCTTTGCAGGGTATGCTTCGGCGCGATTTGGGGGTGTGGCAATGAATATTTGGAGGCGTGGCAATAACGTTCCGGCGCGGACGTCACTTCCCTACCTCACATCCCGATCCACCGGCATTTTTTCAGATGCAGCATCTGAAGCACTGTGCAGGCAAGAAGAAAAATGCACACAATGCGCACCAGAGATTAAAATATAGTAAATTATTTATTAATAAAACAAGAAATAACCGTGGGGGATCCAACCCCACCTCAGTACATATGCGTCACAGATCCGGGTTCGGTTACAGAGTGACCTGACGTGTCACGACAGGTCACTCTGCGCGTATTCTGACAGGCTAAGACGGCGTTTGCAGGTAGGAATTTATATATACACTATATCTTCATCTCCTTCATAGTAATGACATTAAAAACACATTTATTCACAGAATTAAGTAGTCACTGTGTGGGATTAGTTTAAGATTTATTTATTAGATAATTTATCACTATGTAACACACTTTAAATCACAAATAAATAGGTATCACATTATTGCAATGTATTCAGTTGTAAGATATTTATGTTATTTGTAACACACAGTAGATTAGAAACATCACAATAATTAAGTATTAAATGTAATATTTATTGATCCCTGTAGCACTATTACAATTTGTTGGCATGGTAATCTATAACAGGGGAGCGCAAACTTCTGAAGCTGCGTCCCCCTGCCTGGCCTCCCCCGGTCTTGCGCCCCCTCTCCTACCTGCCAGCACACTCCGGGGTCGAGTGACGTCACATGACCCCGCGGTGTCATTTGATGCCGCGTTGCCATGGAGACGTGTCTGAATCCCGGTCAGTGTTACTGTTGCAGAGGCCTCACGTGATCCCCGGCATTTCATTTAAATGCCTTGGGGAGGAGCGCGGGACCTCTGCAAACGCCCCCGCGCCCCCCCAGACAAATCTCCCGCCCCCCAGTTCACGCACCGCTAACCTATAACATTATGTGTGTGTATATGTGTGTGTAAATATATATATACACATATACATATATATGTATATATATATATTTATATATACATATATATATCTTCTCTCCGAAGAAGACCGTTTTATATGTATGTATGTATGTGTGTGTGTGTGTATATATATATATGTATGTGTGTGTGTATATATATATATATATATATATATATATATATATATATATATATATACACATACGTATGTGTGTATATATATATATATATATGTGTGTGTGTGTGTCATACAAGAATCTATTACTGTATTATCTAAAATCAGTAACACATGTGATCTATTATGCCATTACCAATTGTACTGTAGGACTATAAAACCATTACGAGTGAGTTGTAGCATTATCCCCTGATGAAATCGGCCGTGTGCTGAAGAAACGCGTAGGTACTTTGTTCTCGTTATTGCCACACTATCCGTCTTGACGCCGGAAGGGAAGTTGGTACGCAGCCAAGACGAGACACCGGAATTACAGAGTGGAATCACAACTGCATACTACAGATTGCCGGAGGACCACACTGCAAGGGGCGCAGCCTATCGAGTTTCCCGGTCATCGTCCAAAGTCTGGAGCTGCGGATTGACCACCGGATTACCACGGAGCCCGAGCTTGTCTCATACAATGCTTTTACCAAACGGGCGTTTGTGAGTTTGTTATTTTTATCTTGTCCAGGAAATGAAATTGTTAAACCAAATTTACACATGGAGCGGGCGCTTTCTCTTCTTTTTGTTTTGTTTAGATATCTATCGAGGAGGTGGTTGTTTCCCCGAAGAGAGCTGCCAGGGCTCCAGAGGACGCCCGAATTGGATCCTTTTATGATTGAGTTATAACATAGCTATTAGAGCTAGTTTTCTGGACTTTTATTGTGTTTAGGCATAGTGTTTATTATTATTTTATTACAACTACTTTTTAGTAATTGCACTGTTATTAATTCTGGCCACTATTTCTCACTGCCATTATAATCTCTCTCTAGCGACAACCAGATTGCTATATCAGCTATATTATTTATTGGTTATACCAGGGGAGCACAAACTTTTGCAGCTCGCCCCCCTGCCTTCCCTCTGTTGGTGCTCGCGCCCCCCCCCCCCCTTACCTTGATGCGGCGTTACGTGACCTGCAGCGGCATTTGACGAGGGTGACGTCACATGACCCCGCGGCGTAAATTTAACACCGCGTTGCCATGGACACGAGTGACGCCGGCAGAGTCAAGGTAAGTAATAGCATTGCAGAGGCCTCACGTGATCCCCCGGCATTTAATTTTAATGCCTCGAGGAAGTGCGCGGGGCCTCTGCAACCGCCCGCGCCAACCCCCCCCCCCAAAAATTCTCCCCCCCCCCACTTTGCGCACCTCTGGGTTATACTATATATATATATATATATATATATATATATATATATATATATATATATATATATATATATATATATATATATATATATATATATATATATATATATATATATATATATATTGTGACAGAAACCAGGGGATGGTAATAAATTCCGTATATAGGGCTCCCAGGATACTAGACAGTTTCTATCCTGTTTGGCCTGGGAGTGCAGCCTTATAATACATACACTCCATCCCACAGTTTGGCAAGCGCTGGAACTGAGGGATGAGAGATCCAGACCAGAGTTTGTCTGCTGCCTGATTTCTGTCACCTGTCATGCTAATTAGGAATCAGGTATGAAAGACTGATTTCCTGTTTGCTCTGGGCTCCCCACAAGAGCCAGGAGGCTGGAAGGCTGCTGAACTACAGAGGGGAGAAGCCTCTTCCCCAAACAGGTTCAATCTTTCTGTTCATTTGTGTAAGACTGCAAAAGTACCGTGTTTTGATGTTGGAAGTGGAAAAGCCACTTCCAACCCTGAGTCAGGGATATCTAAGTTAAGTTATCGCTCAGGTGAGCAGCTTTTGTTTTGATCTGTTTTCTGTTGTATGCACTGTGGCAGTCTCAGTGCCTGGGACTGAATAAACCAGGCATAGCCTGTTTAAAGGAACAGTACGTGACGCCTCATCATTTAACCTACCCTAAAAGACCGTGTTCTAAACAGTCCCGGACAAACGACGGAGCCCCGGAGTAAGCCGTTTGTCACATATGGTGGAGAATGCGGGCAGAGCACTAGGGGGTCTGCGGGTTGAAGAACTTTGAAAAAAAAAAAAAAAAAGTTTTTTCATCCTCTGCAAAGAAGATGGAAGACGTGGTGGGTGCGCTGGTACGCAATGTCGCTGCCCAGAAAGACGTGAATGAAACCCAGCAACAGCTGTTAATAGCCCAGCAAGAAACTAATGCAAACCAGCAGCAGACGAATGCAGCCCAGCAACAGCTGCTAATAGCCCAGCAAGAGATTAATGCCAACCAGCAACAGGCGAATGCCAACCAGCAACAGGCGAATGCAAACCAGCAACAGACGAATGAAGCCCTGCAAAACGCGAATGCAAACCAACAAGAGACAAACCGCTTGCTGAGAGAGGAGCAACAGCGGTTCGCTCAGGGCTTACAGCAGGAACTCGAGATCCTGAGGGGGACTATCAGTAACCTTCCACTGGCAGCGGCAGCCCCAGTTCCGAAAATGACCAGGGCAAGCCACTACCTTCAGAAGATGGGACCCTCGGATGATGTGGAAGCCTATCTTCTCACGTTTGAACGCACGGCACAGAGAGAGGGATGGCCAGAAGCTGAGTGGGCTGGTCTAATCGCACCCTTCCTAAGCGGCGAACCCCAGAAGGCTTACTTTGATCTAGAGCCAGCCGAAGCTAACGTCTATGCAAAATTGAAGTTCGAGATCCTCGCCCGCCTCGGCGTAACCACGGCTGTTCGCGCCCAAAGGTTTCACGCATGGTCCTTCACGATGGATAAAGCCACCCGAAGCTAGATGTATGACCTCATCCACCTCGCCCGGAAGTGGCTACAACCCGAGATCAACTCAGCCAGCCACATCGTGGAACGGTTGGTCATGGACCAGTTCTTGAGGAAACTTCCCTCTGCCTTACGCCGTTGGGTCAGTCGGAGTGACCCCCACAATGCGGATGAGCTTGTGGCCCTCGTAGAAAGGTACAATGCAGCAGAAGAGCACCCGCAACCCACAGTCGTGGAGCAACCCCACTACCCGAGGTTCCAGGACTCTTCCAGAGACGGTAAAAGGGTACCGGGGTTAAGGGGCGCTGAAGAGCGGCGACCACCTTCACGCAGCACCAGCAACAGTGGTTCGCACACTAAGGGCAATAGCCAACATGGGGAGCCGGGAAAAGGCTCTAAGTGGGACACAGACTATGTACCTAAATGTGTAAATTGTCATGAGAGGGGCCACACAGCAAAAATCTGCCCACTAAATGATGAGCCCATGCAATGCAACAGCGTGGAACCTTATTCGCTGTTGTCCCAATGTATGGGCCCTAGCCCAGAGGACCCCTTGAATAACCATCTGTGGGCATTTGTAAAGGTTAATGGTAAGAGGGTTCGGGCACTTCTTGACTCTGGGAGCATGGTCACACTAGTGTCCGAATACCTCTTGCCCATTAAGAAGAAACAGGGAAACAGTTCACAAAGAGTGGCAATTTGTTGTATACATGGGGATAATCATGAATATTCCACTGTTGATGTTTTTTTTGAAACAGAGTTTGGTTCTTTAGATTTCAAGGTGGGTATTGTACCCAAACTGGCACATGATGTGTTAATAGGGACTGACTTTCCCCATTTTCTAAAAATGTGGTCCCCCGCTCAGAATAGCGCCCAGAGTTCAATAGCGGACCATAACGAAGTATTAGAAGAAACAAATCCTTTCCCTTTTTCAGAAATGGAGGTTGACGAGGGCCCAAATAAGAAGGGGGAAAAGGAGGAGTGCTGTAAAATTCCCTTCCCCATCACTACTTTGGTAGGGAATACCCCAAATCAAGATGTTGAGCAGACACTTACCACCCCAGAACCGGATAAGACCCTCGCTGACCTAGAGGTCAGTCCTGGGAGTTTTAAGAAGGCCCAGTGGGAGGACCCCACATTAGCGATAGCAAGGGGAAATATACGGGACCAGAATAGTACTCCTGGCCAACCAGATAGGTCACTTGCTTACCCCTACTTCGAGGTAGAGAACGACCTAGTATATCGGGTTGATAAAAGGAAATCAGTTACAACTAAACAATTGTTGGTATCACGGACATTCCGTAACGTAGTATTACACCTCGCACATAGTCATCCATTGGGGGGACACCTAGGGGTGGAAAAGACAAAAGAAAAGGTTCTCCGAAGCTTCTATTGGCCTGGGGTTCTGGCAGAAATTACGAATTATTGTTCCTCATGCCCAGAATGTCAGATCACCGCCCCGTTCAAGGCGTACCGCAGCCCATTGGTACCCCTTCCCATAATAGAGGTACCATTTGACCGGATTGCTATGGATCTAGTAGGACCCCTAATAAAGTCTGCTAGGGGACATCAGCATATATTGGTAATATTAGATTATGCCACCCGATATCCGGAGGCAGTTCCCCTACGTAGCACCTCAGCTAAAAACATAGCAAAAGAGTTAGTAGTTCTGTTTTCCCGGGTCGGGATTCCTAAAGAGATTCTATCTGACCAGGGAACACCATTTATGTCCCAAGTAACGAAAGAGCTATGTAAACTCCTAAAAATCAAGCATCTCAGAACCTCAGTCTATCATCCACAAACAGATGGTTTAGTGGAAAGGTTCAATAAAACCTTAAAGAGCATGTTACGGCGGGCGGTTGATAAAGATGGGAAAAACTGGGATTGTTTGTTACCGTACCTGTTATTTGCCATTAGGGAAGTTCCCCAATCATCCACAGGCTTCTCCCCGTTTGAACTATTGTATGGCCGACACCCAAGGGGCTTACTGGATATAGCCAAAGAGACTTGGGAACACGAGGTTACCCCTTACAGAAGTGTAATAGAGCATGTTGCCCAGATGCAGGACCGCATTGCTGCAGTCCTACCCATAGTGAGGGAACACATGGAGAAAGCTCAAGAAGCACAGAGGAATACATATAATAAGGGTGCTAGGGTCAGAATTTTTTCTCCAGGTGATAGGGTACTAGTTCTGGTTCCCACCGTGGAGAGTAAATTCCTTGCTAAATGGCATGGGCCATATGAGGTCTTGGAAAGAGTGGGAGAAGTAAATTATAAGGTAAGACAGCCAGGTAGGAGGAAACCTGAGCAAATTTACCATATAAACCTACTCAAGCCCTGGAAAGATAGAGAAGTCTTGTTAACCCTAGTACCCCCAGATCCGTCAGAGAATCAAGAAACTGACCCAGAGGTTAGCATAGCTGAAACCCTGTCTGTTCATCAGAAACGAGAGGTTCAGAATTTAGTGAAAAGAAACAAAGAAATCTTCTCTATACGGCCAGGTAGAACTAGCGTAATTGAACATGACCTAGTCTCTGAACCGGGGGTCCGAGTTAACCTTAAACCGTACCGAATCCCAGAGGCCAAAAGAAAGGCTATAAGTTTAGAGGTTAAAAAAATGCTAAAACTAGGTGTAATTGAGGAATCCCAAAGTGGGTGGAACAGCCCTATAGTCTTAGTCCCAAAGCCAGATGGTACAACAAGGTTTTGTAATGACTACCGGAAACTAAACGCGGTGTCAAAATTTGATACTTATCCTATGCCCAGGGTAGATGAACTTGTAGAGAGACTGGGCAAAGCCCGATATCTCACAACCCTAGACCTAACAAAAGGGTACTGGCAGGTTCCCCTCACAGAAAGGGCAAAAGAAAAGACAGCCTTCTCAACCCCAGACGGCCTCTTTCAGTATAAGGTGTTGCCTTTTGGCTTACATGGAGCTCCCGCCACA
Source organism: Ascaphus truei (assembly GCF_040206685.1). NCBI lineage: Eukaryota > Metazoa > Chordata > Amphibia > Anura > Ascaphidae > Ascaphus > Ascaphus truei. Next base: position 42,769 of record NW_027456756.1, on the reverse strand, counting down.
TTCCAAAGAATGATGGATAAAATTTTAAAACCACATGCTCGGTATGCTGCCGCCTACCTGGATGATGTGGTAATCCATAGTGAAGATTAGCAATCCCACCTTCCAAAGGTCCAAGCTGTGCTTGACGCAGTCCGGTCTGCTGGACTAACTGCTAACCCCGCTAAATGCACTATTGGTCTGGAGGAGGCCAAGTATCTGGGATATTCTATTGGCAGAGGTTTACTCAAACCCCAAACACTCAAAGTGGAGGCGATACAAAATTGGCCAAGGCCAGTTACAAAAAAACAAGTAAGGACCTTTTTGGGGTTAATTGGGTACTATAGAAGGTTTATTCCCAATTTTGCAACTAAGGCAACCCCACTAACTGACCTCACAAAAGCAAGAGGACCGCTAATGGTAAAGTGGTCCCCCGAAACCGAACAGGCCTTTAGAAGCCTGAAAGAAGCTCTCTGTGCCCAACCAGTGTTGGTCACACCTGACTTCTCCAAAGAGTTCGTAGTCCAAACCGACGCATCTGAGGTAGGGCTGGGGGCGGTACTCTCCCAGGAGTCTCAAGGTGAGGAGCACCCCATCCTTTATTTAAGTAGGAAACTAAATCCCCAGGAGAAAAATTACTCCATAGTAGAGAAAGAGTGTCTCGCAATAAAGTGGGCTGTAGAGACGCTCAAATACTACCTGTTGGGGAGAAAATTCCGGTTGGTCACAGATCATGCACCCCTTACCTGGATGTGTCAAAACAGGGAAAAGAATGCTAGAGTGACCAGGTGGTTCCTAAGCCTACAACCCTTTAAATTTTCTGTGGAACACAGGTCAGGGCACAAACATGGCAATGCTGACGGGTTGTCAAGGATGCACTCCCTAATATCCATGGTCGCTCATCCTTCGAGGTCTGAGCTGGGGGGGAGGATATGTGACAGAAACCATGGTAATATGGGGATGGTAATAAATTCCGTATATAGGGCTCCCAGGATACTAGACAGTTTCTATCCTGTTTGGCCTGGGAGTGCAGCCTTATAATACATACACTCCATCCCACAGTTTGGCAAGCGCTGGAACTGAGGGATGAGAGATCCAGACCAGAGTTTGTCTGCTGCCTGATTTCTGTCACCTGTCATGCTAATTAGGAATCAGGTATGAAAGACTGATTTCCTGTTTGCTCTGGGCTCCCCACAAGAGCCAGGAGGCTGGAAGGCTGCTGAACTACAGAGGGGAGAAGCCTCTTCCCCAAACAGGTTCAATCTTTCTGTTCATTTGTGTAAGACTGCAAAAGTACCGTGTTTTGATGTTGGAAGTGGAAAAGCCACTTCCAACCCTGAGTCAGGGATATCTAAGTTAAGTTATCGCTCAGGTGAGCAGCTTTTGTTTTGATCTGTTTTCTGTTGTATGCACTGTGGCAGTCTCAGTGCCTGGGACTGAATAAACCAGGCATAGCCTGTTTAAAGGAACAGTACGTGACGCCTCATCATTTAACCTACCCTAAAAGACCGTGTTCTAAACAGTCCCGGACAAACGACGGAGCCCCGGAGTAAGCCGTTTGTCACAATATATATATATATACACACACACACATATACACACACACACACGTGTATGTGTGTATAAAACAGACTATATATATACATATAGTATGATATATATATATACATACTATATGTGTATGTATATATATATATATACATATATATATATATGTATATATATATATATATATGTATATATATATATATATATATACAGTAGCGACATACTTTATTAAAGTAAATGCCGGCGGCATGCCGGGATCTACCCCAGCTGCCGCCAGTCAGAAACGCGCGCCGCCGCGTTTCCCCCACGCACCCCCCCTCCACATCGCGCGCAATTACCCCCCCAAAGACACCCCGAACCCGGCTTCTACTCTGCCCCTCTGCTTCCCCGCACCCCCGCTTACCTAGATTTGAACTCCAGGGGTGTCGGGGAAGCCTGGGGAAGACGGGGAAGACGGGGAAGCCGGGCGCGCTTGTGACCGTGACGTCACAGTGCGCCGCCACGCGCCGCGACTACCCGCTTCCCAGCCTCATACAGCCAGCGGCATTTGCTCGAATAAGAGCTGCCGCTGCTGTATATATATACGACTATTAAGGTTAAAGATAATGGTGAAATACAGGGTTGCAGACCTGTCTAAGACATGCAAATGAATATACAGGAATATTTACAGTATATATATATATATATATATACACTGGCGACACACTTTATTCGAGCTCGGCTAGTCCCACGAATTCGGGTATACCCGGGTGTATTGAGGTTTGTGACTGTTTTCTGCCCGAGTACATTGAGTTATTTTCCGGCAGGGATTGAAGCATTTTATTCCCGTTGGCTGCAATACTGCACAGTACATATATATATACTGCATTACAATTCATGAATTTATGCCATCTGGTAGACACGCGAAGCATTGCAGCCTATTAAATCCTAATCATTATCATTTAACAGATCAGCCGCCCATCAGCCAGGCATGAACCCAGGCTGGGAAGGCAAATGCAACGGGGCTTGTCAGAGGTGAGGAGCGGCGCATTCCAGGTATCTGCCAGGTACATACCGGGTATTTGCTCGAATAAAGTGTGTCGGTGCAGTATATGGCCACCAGAATACCAAGAAGTGATCTCCTTGAATACAAACAGAAGGAGACAAGCGACAGGGTTCCTTTGGTGGTCACATATAACCCACACCTAGGAGACCTACGCAAGATCGCCAGGAAACTACAACCCATCCTCCAGGAAGATACAAGACTGCAACAGGTCTTCCCTGAAGCACCCTTATTATCATACAGACAACCCCATAATCTCAAGAATATTATGGTGAGGAGTAAAGTATTCAGCAGTACAACTGAATGCGGGACAAAACCATGCCAGGACCCAAGATGCAAAACCTGCGCAATGCTCTACACAGCGGACACAATACAAATACCACACAAGAATCGGGAATACAAAATCAGAGGAGGGTTCACCTGTTCCTCCAGCAATGTCGTGTACCTCATCATGTGCATGAAATGCCCAGGGGGCTGCTACTACATAGGTGAGACAGGACAGGGGCTAAACAAGAGAATGAACCTGCATCGCCACAGCATCACACGCGGAACAAGAGACAGTCCTGTTGGCGAACATTTCTCTGACTCTGGCCATAAGATGAACGATCTGAGGGTTGCCATACTCAAAGGTAATCTTAAAACCCCGAAAGAGAGACGGTTGCATGAATACAAATTTATGCAACTGTTCGGGACACTTAGCAGTGGCCTAAACAGAGATCGAAATTTTATGAGTCATTACTGACACTAGCGAACTCTCTTCCCATGAGCGCTAAAGGCCATGTCTGTACATACTGTGCTATATGTATGCACACACAGCTGTCTCTCACACATACTAATACTCCTTATTTTTCCATCCATATACACCAATAGGGACCACATAGTATCCACACACACTTTTAGTTGTGCTACAAACTCTCACATTTCCACACCCACCCACACCATTTATATCCCTCTCACTCCACACACACTTTGTGTAGAGCACTGTTTATACTGTGGGCTCTCCATTCATTTTTATTCACACTGATACACATACACACTCTTTCTTCACTTGCTTTCAGTTACCCTTTGACACCTCTAGCCATAAAACACATCCACACCGGGGGAAGGAGAAGCACAGATAACATTCCAAGAGACACTGTTTTTAAGTTATCCTTGCTTCATTCATTGTAACATCGCCGGAAGAAGAGATCAGTGTATCTCGAAAGCTCGCACAAATAAAAGCATTTCGTTAGCCACAGAACGGTATCATCTATTTATTTTTTGATTATTGAAGCTCGGCTAACACAGTACTGATACCTCTACATATATATATATATATATATATATACATATATATATATATATATATATATATATATATATATATATATATATATATATATATATATATATATATATATATATGTTCAAATAACGGGGGGAAAAAAGGGGGGAAGGTGGGGAAAAAAACCTCGCATCTACTTTTGCAATATTAATGCCACCGTAAGCCAATAAATAACTTTACATCAGTAAGAATTGGCGGTGCTCACGGGTTGTAAATAGTATGAGTGAAAAGAGAAATAAGTAACCCGTATGGGAGCACTCAGGTATGCAGATTAACATATAGTATTTTATTTATTTGACACAGTGCAAAAAAGGATAAGTAAACAGTACATGATTAAAAACACTTAAAAAAGGCTAGGACCCCTGTCACGGGTACAACGCATAGACACAAGTGGGCAAAACTAGGGAATGACTCAAATTGTCAACCCTTAACATGAAAATGGATAGTGACTCAAGAAACACTTGGATCGGTCAGAATAAATCACAACAGGTTAATGGGTTCACAGGCACCTATACAAAGCTAAAGATAATACGTACTACACACCAATGAAGTGACTAGTCAAAATATAAATGACAATCTTAAACCATCATGAATCTGCTTGAGCATACAATTATGTAACCAATACCAACAGCACAAATAAATCACTTGAAGGAAAAAGGTGGCATGATGGGATGAAGTCACTAGATGTGTAGAGCAATGAAGTGTGTGAATAGCATGTATGGAAAATTGCCTGATGAACACCTACTGTATTAGATAACCTTGTGTGTGTTGTCAGTATCCATAATGAAAAAATAGAGTGTCACAGTCCAGAGATTAGTTGCACCAGTGCTGGGTAGCATAGTTATGTGAACATCTGTCAGGGGTCCTGCCTAGCACCCCCACTCCGACGCGTTTCGTCCAGAGACTTAGACTTGGAGTGGGGGTGCGTCGGAGTGGGGGTGCTAGGCAGGACCCCTGACAGATGTTCACGTAACTATGCTACCCAGCACTGGTGCAACTAATCTCTGGACTGTGACACTCTATTTTTTCATTATGGATACTGACAACACACACAAGGTTATCTAATAGGTGTTCATCAGGCAATTTTCCATACATGCTATTCACACACTTCATTGCTCTACACATCTAGTGACTTCATCCCATCATGCCACCTTTTTCCTTCAAGTGATTTATTTGTGCTGTTGGTATTGGTTACATAATTGTATGCTCAAGCAGATTCATGATGGTTTAAGATTGTCATTTATATTTTGACTAGTCACTTCATTGGTGTGTAGTACGTATTATCTTTAGCTTTGTATAGGTGCCTGTGAACCCATTAACCCGTTGTGATTTATTCTGACCTATCCAAGTGTTTCTTGAGTCACTATCCATTTTCATGTTAAGGGTTGACAATTTGAGTCATTCCCTAGTTTTGCCCACTTGTGTCTATGGGTAGTACCCGTGACAGGGGTCCTAGCCTTTTTTAAGTGTTTTTAATCATGTACTGTTTACTTATCCTTTTTTGCACTGTGTCAAATAAATAAAATACTATATGTTAATCTGCATACCTGAGTGCTCCCATACGGGTTACTTTTTTCTCTTTTTACTCATATATATATATATATATATATATATATATATATATATATATATATATATATATATATATATATATATATATATATATATATATATATATATATATATATATATATATTGCGCGCGCGCACACACATATAACGTTTTATCCAACTTTTTCATTTATCATTTGTAGAGAAAATGAACATTGTCGCCAGAAGCGCTATTTTTTCAAAATGTAACATCTCTACTAGTGTAAAATGATACTTCATATAAAGCAGGTTATGGGACCCAGTATAAAATGACTATAATGTCTCTTATCACATCCCAGTATATGGATACTTTCTATTATCACAAGCTGCTAACATGTGACAGGGCTCAGAGTCTGAGCCCAGAATGTGACATACTGAACATTCTCATTCTAAATTTCAAAAAATATTGTGTTGATTTCTGACCTGACTGCCGTGGTTACAGCTCAACCACTCTGTTCTACTGCATGTCACCATTTTCTGCCACAACCAGCTGACGGTGGATCTGCAAGGAGTTCAACGCTCATTGGCATCACATCTGTGGCTTGGTTAACGTATCATTTCTCCAGCTTTTTATTGTATTGTTTTGAAGTAGATTATATTTATTTATTTGAATAGATATTTATTTAGTTTAATAGATATTTATTTAGTTAAATAGATTAAATTTGTAAGTTTAATAAGTTATATTTTTTAGTTTAATAAGTTATATTTCTTAGTTTAATAAATTATATTTCTTAGTTTAATAAGATATATTTGTTAGTTTAATAAATTATATTTGTTAGTTAATAGATTATATTTGTTAGCACAGTAGATTATATTTACTAGTATTTAAGTCTCCCCCTCAGTGCCCCATTAGCACCCGTGCGCATATTTCACATCTTTTCGGAGTCGCTTATTTTTTAGACCCTCGGACCCGAAACCTAAAGGGGTCAGCTAAGAAACTCCGGATCAAGAGGAGCCGCACAGTTTAAAGACAGAACATTTCCAAGGGAGATGGAGACAATTTGGGTAAGATCTGATTAAAGGACAACCTTTGGGGAAGGAAAGGGTGACGCGGGAGTGTAAGAGGGGGGTGAGAGAGCAAGGTGGTGTGTCAGATTGGGGCAGAGCAAGAGAACGCAAAAATGATGGGGATTTGCTGCACACTAAAAAAAACAATTAGTCATACTTTTACCGGTGCCCCTTAGTCTCAGGGAAGACCGGCATTTCGTCCAATGGATACAATATGATTGATGGAAAAGGGCACACGGATTTGAATAAAAAAAGATAATTTATTGTGCCACAGACTACAATGTTTCGGCTGCTGGCCTTTCTTTACTGGCTTTAGTGGGTTTAGCCACTTTACCTGAGAAAGGCCAGCAGGCTGAAATGTTGTTGTCTATGGCAATGCAAGAGAAAACAGGTTGGGGGGGTGGGTTCTCGCAAGGTCGCCGACCCATGGGTGAGTGTCCCCGGTGGCAACTAGTCCTGGACCCCGGGAAAGCTGTCTGTGGCCCATACAAGCTGAGTAACATGTAGAAAGGACACATGTATGTTCAGAATGAGTTAGCATGGTATTTTGAGAGGCATCATAGCAGGTCAGTGCAAGTCAGTGCAGAGCACTGCAAGGTCAGTCAATATGAGGAAGGGTCCGATGGAGGATCCCAGAATATCTCTTAAAGCAGGGGTGCACAAATCGAGGGGTGCGACATTTTCTTGGGGAGGAGGGAGGAGGGGCTCGGCGCTTACAGTGGCCCCTCGCTCTTCCCCACAGCATTTAAATTAAATGCCGGAAATCGCACGCAAGGCCTCTGTAAGTTCCCTTTCCTTGTCTCCGGCGGCTTCTGGAGACAGCAACGTGGCGTCACATGATGTGGCATTGCCATAGCAACGTGATATCACATGACGTCGTTATATCAGAACGTCGGAGACAAGGTGGGGAGGGTGGAGGGGGGAGCAGGGGAAAAAGGTTGCGCAACCCTGTCTTAAAGCATTGTCTTGCATACAGATCAGAGGCGAAAAATGGATATGGATATCCGATGTGAAGGAGGAAATAATACTGAGATCACTACCGCTAAGACCGATTCGATGGAAGAAGGTGAGTGATGAAATAGCCGTCACTGTGTAACTCTTCCAATTACCTGCAACTTCATGCAAAGAAATAGCAACGCTTGTTTTTAACGCATTAAGCACCTAATGGGGAATTCAACTGCTGAGAGTTTAAGGGAGTTACTCACCAAACTCAGCGACGTTTCTGTGTCTCTGTGATAACTCCCCCAGGACATACTTGAAAACCAGAGGTAACTCAATGTATTTTTGATAAATAGAAACATGACCTTCTGGGGAGGGGTATATAATGGGTACTGGGCCTGGTGAGGTGGGTATAACGGGTTCTGGGCCTTGTGAGGTGGGTATAACGGGTACTGGGCCTGGGGAGGGGCGTATAGCAGGGTACTGGGCCTTGGGAGGGTTGTATAACTGGGTACTGGGCCTTGGGAGGGTTGTATAACTGGGTACTGAGCCTGGGGAGGTGGGTATAATGGGTATTTGCCCTGTGGAGGGCGGTATAACGTGGTATTGGGGAGGGGGTATAAGTGGCACAGGAGCTCTTGCGATACAGAGTATCACTGTCCCTGGTTACAAACACTTCATGTCTCCTGCAGATCAGGACACGCACGAAGGTGGTGCCCTTTGTGCCACCAGACGACGAGGCGGGCTACGAGGCGGACGACGAGGCATACGATAAAGCGGGCGTCAAGTGGTGCGAAGAGGTGGGCTACAAGGCGGCCGATGAGGCAGACGACGAAGCGGATGTCAAGTCTGGCGACGTGGTGGACGATGGCCTAGGAGAATACGAGAGGTGTGGACGGATCTGCTGCTTCACCTTTTTTAGGCGGAGGAGAAGACCCCGGGAGCAGGTAGCAGAATACGAGAGGTGCGGACAGATCTGCTGTTTCACCTTTTTTAGGCGGAGCAGCAGACCCCGGGAGCAGGTAGCAGAGGAGCCAGGGCGTAGATCCAGGGGTATTCTAGGGGCCATGAGAAGTTGGTTTGACCGCAGGAGAGGCAGATAAGATCAGGAAGGCTGCGGGAGGGGCAGGTACTATAGGGAGATTGGGATATTGGGCGTGAGAGGGTGAGAGAGAACAAGGAGCAGGGCCGGAGCACGGGTTTCATGCGCCCCAGGCGAAACTTAAAATTTGTGCCCCAGTTGTATAAAAAATAATAAGATAAATAAAATAATAAAATAAACAGTGGCGTAGCTATCGGGGCTGCAGGGGGTGCGACCGCACCCCAGCGCGACGCAAAATAAAAATAAAAGGGCGCCAAAATACTGGATAAAAAAAAGAATAATAATTTTAAAAAAAAGATAAATAAATTAGAAATAATAAGAGGAAAAAATAATAATGATTATTAATGCGCCCCTAGGACCTTTGCGCGCTAGGCGACCGCCTAATGGCCGGCCGGCCCTGCGAGGTATGCGGGAGGAAAAGGGGTGAATGGGATAGATATGCAGGGGAATGGGGGAGCAGGTGAGTTATACACAGGGGCACAAGGGCCCCATCACCCGCATCTCTATATACTGAGTGTGCCCCTGTGTATAACAACGCTGATCTGTGCTGTTCCATCTGATCTCACTGCGCAGTGATCCAGGGACCATCCGATCGCCATTTAATGGGGTCAGGAAGGAATTTTTTCCCCCCATTGCACAGCAGGGGTTATGTTTCGCCTTCCTCTGGATCACAGCAACAAACTGCCCTTTGTGCATGAATTATCAGTGAGATCTTTATACACCCTGCATTGGTCTTCACTCCTTTGCTGCCGGAGGGGCCTGCAGTGCATTGCTCTGCGTGTTACTATATCGCTCTGCAATGTGCTGCAGGCCCCTACCAGCAAAGAGATTAATTATTTCAATAAAATACTCTCTTTAATCCAACCTATGTGTAGTGTCTTTTCTACCCGTTGTATCTATTGCTAACAGCTCAGTGATTCTTCCCCAGGTCGCTGCACTAGTGTCACACTGCCAAGCCAGGTGTGAGGGAGATTTATAGGGTCACATATACACTTCTGCCAAAACACGAGTGCAAACAGGAAGCCCCTCTGATCTGTCATATCTTTTATAACACAAAACAGTATCTAAAAAGGTAAAAAGAACATACATGGGATTCTGCTACAAATATCTCTCTAATTACAAACCAATTAGCAAATCATTCAGATTAGAGTCGAGCGAAAAGAAAGGGTTAAGTATCTCATGTACAGTATATGCAGTGTAGGCTGTTCTGCGCATTACATGCAGGGGACAACGTTTAGGGGATATAAGTAATGCTGATCTCAGAGCTGACCGGCTGACCTGCTCTACCGGCTGATCTGCTCTACTGGCTGACCGGCTGACCTGCTCTTCTGGCTGACCGGCTGACCTGCTCTACTGGCTGACAGGCTGACCGGCTCTACCGGCTGACCGGCTTCCCTTCTTCCAGCTAACTGACCTGAATTGTGGCCCCTGTATCTCCCAATTAAACGTTTTATTGGCATATTCTTGTTTGACTCGTTCTATACAGACATTTTCTATACATTCATTGTGGGATTTGATAACATCTGTAAGATCTCTCAGAACATCACATTCTGTACGTTTGTGCTGAATATTTTTCCATTCTCAATTTACTTAGGGGCCTATGCAGAGAGCAGCGCTGGAAATAATTGGAATTGGTAATAAATTGTACCTGTAATGGCGTGATTTTATCTCCATATGCAGAAAGGTCAGAAAACTGCATTTAAAATCATGCTTGATTATGGAGAGTTTCAACCGGCGAGATGCGCGCTGGTGAAACATGTTTGAAAAAAAAAGCGTTTTTTTTTTTCTTTTCACTCTCGCCGGTGAGCTCCAGTTTCCTGCCAACTTTTGCTGGCGGAGCTAATTGTAGAATTTCTCTCCATTTTAATGGCGCGAACAGCCCCTAGATGGCGATCGTACCTTTCTGCATACGGCCCTTTTCAAAACTGGCGAGATTTTGGTTCTCGCCAGCCGTGCGGCGAGTTCTACTAAAAAAAAATAAAAAAATGGCGCTTTTTACTCAACTCGCCATTTCCAACCTTATTATAGCCATATAGCGCTAAAAAACGCCGAAATTTCCGTTCGCGCTGCTCTCTGCATAGGCCCCTTAATATTAGTTTTTGGCTTCAATTATTTATATCGAGCCCAAAATACCTTTATACAGAATGCTGTTCCCCTTATCCCACAAATGCTGCTTCATTAAAGCCCATGGGTGGCACTTTGTGCATTCTCAAACTTTTAGGCAACATCCCTAATTTCCAAAAGTGGGATAAAATCTGTGCATATTTAAATGGTTAATTTTTCCATTTTTCCATTGTGACAAAATATCAATTTTCTCACTCAGACTCCTAAATCCCTCCCCAAATATATCCGTTTCACATAAAAGTGTGTGCGCTTCTCCTTCCGCCTAACTGGCATGTCGTCCTTAAGGGCGCCACTCCTTGCAACTCCACGCTGCCCTCCAGTGGCTAAAGAAATAAGATACATTTACTATACTCGTCTGGCAGCTGCTCCCGTATAAGGTGGGTAACTCTGTATTAGGGGTCTAGGTAGAGTATATTTTATACTTATGTCGGATAGATGAGGAATTTATATTGTGAGTGGCCTTAGATCTTATCCTATATGCACGCAGCCCTCGCCTCTCTGACCTTGAACACATACTTCAATCTGATTTTTTGAGACTTGAAACTGGATTTCCCAAAACAAACTGATTTTAAACACTGACAAGACTGTAACAATGGTATTTGGGACCAGAGCTAAATTGCTAAAGCTGCCAATGACAGAGCTTCAGATAAAAACCAGCTCTAATACCATCCTAGCCCCTGTTACTGGTTTGAAATATCTGGGCATATAGTTCAACTCCCATTTAACATTTGGGTTGCACATTGATACCCTGACATCCAAATCCTATGCCAAACTAGGTGTACTTTACAGGAACAAATCCTCCCTAAGGCCCTCATGCAGTAATCGCCTACAGCGATTCAGTAAGCCCAGAGAAGCTGGCGATTAGAGCAAAAATAACCGGTTTTTTTTTTGCCGGAAAATAAATAAATAAATAAAATCGGCAGACGCGCGGTGATAAGCCACTTTTCGGCACTGATCGCCAGTTTTTCAAACACGCTCAATTCTATAAGCCCTGATCAGCTTATTGCGGCTGATCGCCACTTTAAAATTGCTGTTTCTTCTCCAAATTGTCCCGCCACAAAAGTTGGCAAGAAGGTGGGGTGAAGCTGCGATGAAAATAACATGCATGTGTCCCAGAGCTGATATCCATTAATATCAGCACCAGAGACCCCCGGCATGAATCCCATGCATAAAAAATGCATTTACAGGCAACTTCATTACCGCCAAGGCAATGAAGGGGTTATATACCCGTGCCAGGCTTATTGTGGGTAGCGGGGGTGGGAGAAGGTGGTATTTGGCCCTGGGTGGGTGTTTAGGAATTGCCAGGGGGTTGGGGGATGACTTAACCTCTTCTTTAACTTAGTGGTTAATACCGCTAAGGTAATGAAGGGGTTAACCCCTCCCACTACCCCCCCACCCGGTAGGCCTAAACACCCATCCTTGGGGCCAATACCCCGTTCACCCACCCCCGCTACCCACAATAAACACAAATACACATAACAGCCCCACTGGCCACCTCCTAGGTCCCTAATAAACCATTACAATATTCATAAAACCATTATTTTGTTTACCCCCAGGATTATTACATGGGGTTAGGGCTATGTTATTTAGTGAGGGGTTGTATGTTTGTATTTGTAAGGACAGGCAAGGCCGGAGCCAGATGGGGTTCTCCTGCCTCTGTCCTCCCTGTCTCCTGACCCTTCCTGTAGCCGGACAAAGAAGAAGAAGCAGGCACACGGTCTTACTCAAAGGAGGTTTAATATGCCATAAAGTCCAACGTTTCGGCAGTCAAATACTGCCTTTCTCAAGGTGAAGGCTACCAAACACAAGAAACAGTCACAATATATACCACCCCCCCTGATACTCACCCCTCCCGGCTCTGCCACATAACCAGGATGCTGACGCCCACCTGATGACGTCAGAGCTACCATATGGCGCCCCCTAGTGACGTCAGACGTCTAGGTCTAAATCCCTGGCAATACAGCATAGAGCTGTCTTGGAGGACTGCAGCCACAGCCACACATGGGGGAGTGTTCAGTCTGGGGAGAGGTGTGGCTGTGGCTGCAGTCCTCCAAGACAGCTCTATGCTGTATTGCCAGGGATTTAGACCTAGACGTCTGACGTCACTAGGGGGCGCCATATGGTAGCTCTGATGTCATCAGGTGGGCGTCAACATCCTGGTTATGTGGCAGAGTGGGGTGATATAGGACCGGTATCTGTTAGACTTCCATCGCCCTATCTTTTGTATCGCAGCTACTGACAGCCCCGCGCGTGATGCTTCCGTTGCCGCCCCAATCCGGAACGAATGTGTCCCGTATTGTGCCTCGTCGAGGCCCTGGTGTCTTAGACACATGCGGAAAACCCACAGGTACTGGAATCTAGATAACGGTACCCCGTCCGCGTGAAGGAGCAGGGGGCCCTGACCGTCTGGCCTGCATGCCAAGTATTCCCTGAGCGTGCTCACTGGGCAAAATTTGGTCCCTGGTAGCCCTAGCAAAGATATCCACGCTCCCCTTCCCCGCTGGTCTGTTTTTGACCTTTTCACGTGTAGTTTGACCCACCCTTCCCCTAAGACTATGTCCTCAAACTGCATCCCTCCCTCGCCCTTGCGCGACGCGCACACCAACTCCCCAGCTCGCAGTGCTGCGAAGAAAGCCAATGCAAACGTCAGCCGGAAAAGTTTCGCCTCCAACCCCGATAGGCACACTCTGTCTGTGGCCTGCATTAAACCTTCTAATATCGCTGGTGTCACTGGCCGTCTGCTGTCATTTGTCGCCGTCCCCTTTGTTAACCCCGCTAGGACCCTTTTGATGATAAATGCCTTCGTTGGGTCCCCCTTGCCCTCTAGCTGCAAAAAGAAGGAGACCCCTGTCACTTTTTCCCCTATGGATCCTCCCGCTAAACCCCTTGCCCTTAAGTTTAGGACAAATGATAGCAAGGTCCCGACTCCCAATACGTCGAGACCCAATTCCCCTGCCAGACTTTGATAATCGCGCCACGCTGCCGAATAAGCCCGCCACGTACCCGGAGCCAGCGATGATCGTACCAACGAGGTCACTGGGTCGTCGCCAGCACCCAAAGGTCTGCAGGGCATGGACTGCCGATTAGGTCCGCCCCGGGGGCCAGTCTCCGAAACAGCGCCATCTGTAACCGGGATAAGGCATCAGCAATGTTATTCGCCACACCCGGGACATGTCGAGCCTTGAACGCTATGTTCAATTGCAAACATGCCAGTACGAAACAGCGCAGAAGGGACAGCACCGGCGGGGAGCATGAGCCGAAATTGTTCACGGCTTCCACTACACCCATGTTGTCTGTCCAAAAAATTACTTGCTTATTCGCGAATAAGTGACCCCACAGGCACACTGCGACGAGCAAGGGAAATAGTTCCAAGAACGCCAAGTTCTTAATGAGCGGCGTCCCCCGCCAGTGGTGAGGCCACCGCTCCGCGCACCATGCCCCACCGAAGTGGGCCCCAAAACCGACTGACCCTGAGGCGTCTGTAAACAACTGCAACTCTGTGTTGTTGGATGGGGGACCTCGCCACAAGGTTCTGCCGTTATAATCCTTTAAAAAACGCAGCCACACCGTCAAGTCCTTTCGGATTTCGGCGGTGAGGCGGATGAAGTGGTTGGGTCGTCTCACCCCGACCGTTGCTGCGGAGAGGCGCCTGGCGAAAACCCTCCCAGCCGGCATTACGCGCGCAGCAAATACTAAGTGGCCTAGCAGCGCCTGGAAGTGCCTCAATGATGTTTTCTTGAGAGCTATGAATTCGCGGAGAAGCCTGCTTAGGGCGACCAGCTTCTCCGGAGGGAGCCTGTACTCCATCGCCTCAGAGTCGATTTCTATGCCCAAAAAGGTAAGAGTGGTTGTTGGCCGCACCGTCTTCTCGTCGGTCAAAGGAACGCCGAACTCACGCGCCAGGGCTGAAAATTCGAACAGCCACCTAGCGCATAAGTCCGAACCCCTGGGGCCAACAAAAAGGAAGTCGTCCAAGTAGTGCATGACCCCCGCTGCCTGCACCCTCTTCCGGGCCACCCATTCTAGGAAGGTGCTAAATGTCTCGAAATAAAAACAAGAAAGCGCACATCCCATTGGTAAGCATAAGTCTATGTAGTACTGACCTTCGAGCATGCAGCCTAGCAAATGAAAGCACTCGGGGTGGACTGGCAAGTGTCTGAAGGCCGATTTGATGTCAGCTTTTGACATTAGAGCCCCTTCTCCCATCCTTTCCACCAGCGCTGCGGCTTGATCGAAGTTCGCGTAAGACACCGAACACAACTCCCTGTCAATGCCGTCGTTTACCGACGACCCCTCGGGGTAGGATAGGTGTTGTATCAACCTATACTCCCCAGCCTCTTTTTTTGGGGACCACTCCCAATAGGGAAATCCTGAGATTAGGCAAGGGAGGGGACTCGAAGGGGCCAGCCATCCTTCCCAATTGTACTTCCTTCCAGACCTTTTCCCTAGCTACGTCACCGTGTGTCCTGACCGATTTCAAGTTTCGACTAAACTCAGATCCCGCTTGATATTCAAACGGGATCCTAAACCCCTCCTTAAACCCAGCTAGGAGTAGCTGGGCCGCTTCCCTATTGGGATACCTTGCTAGCCACGGTGCCAAATTGGCGACGATTATTGGTGTCGCTGCCCTCGCGTCCAAACGTCCGCCCTGCGCCCCTCCCCCTGCGACCGCCCTTCTTAAAACACTTTGCCTGGGCGTGGCGGCCGCCGCAAAAGGAGCAGATGTGTTGGAAACGGCAGTTGTCGTACGTGCAGTTGGACTGGTTAAACGGCCAACAGACGCCCGAGTTGGTGTGCAGCGACTGGCTAGTCCCTGGTACGTTATTCCGCCATGCCCCCCTACCTCCGGTGCCGCACCCTCGAAAGGAATCTGCCCCGCCCCCAGACACAAACTGCAGATACAGGTTGACATCCTTGACGTTCCATGGTATCACCACCTCTTGGGCCTTCATTGATTGCCTAAAGCACCGGTCATATGTCCACCAACCCGTTCCCCCGTAAGTGTGGTGTGCTTCCTCGATCATGTCGTGATACGTAAAGAGCGATGCGCACGCCTGGGGATCCTTCTCCCCAATTACTCCAGCCAGGATAACAAATGCCTTCGACCAATTGCGAAAGGTGTGTGGGAAAAGCCTCTTTTCCACATCCACCTTCTTCGCTTCCCCCGTCTTTGAGGACGCGGCCAACGCCTCCCTGTAGCCTGGTAGCAGAGATAATATATCTACGTACTCCCCGGCCCATATCTTGTCCTTCACCTCTTTCAGCAAGTGCAAGCCCACTGAGCTAGGTCTGTTTGTAAGAGACCTTATATGCCGCATCGGGCATCCTCTTATCCTTGGCTAGCTCCTCTGAGGCGGGTGCCGCCTGAGGGAGGGGGAGCGTGGAGGATGGTGATTCCACTTGCCCGGCCTGCCCACCAGCCCCTAGAGGTGTGTTGTTAACCGCCTGCGGGCGGGAACAGCGGCCACTGCCGCTGCTGGAACTACAGGTGTCGCTACCGCTGGCGCCGCCCCCAATGCTGGCGCTACGACTGTCGCTATAGCTGGAGCTATCGCCGCTGCTGATGCGATTAGCGTTGCTAGAACTGGCGCTGCTCTTATCGCTGGTGTCACTACTGCTGGTGACTCTGCCGGTGCATGAGCATCAACAGCTGCCTCTGGAACCAGCCTTCTTCCTTGCTTCGCGCGTCAGCCTGCAGTTGTATGATTTGGTCTACGAAGTACATTCTGATTGATGCGCTAAGTGTCGCGGGAGTGTGATTTCAATTTGCGTGATTTAACTATGTGTTCCGTCTACTGGGTTTTTCTGTGAGTATGGGAAGTATCGAGGGTCGACGGAGGCGGATCCGATCCGGATGAAAACTGAATTGCTACTCGCACGAGGTACCGAAACTGACTGAAAGAAACATGAATTGATATGTTATCATCGATACATGGGACCTTCTGCTAACCGAAGAAGGGGCGTTAGGCCTGCTATTTGCAACCGCCCCTTTACCCCCTTCCCGCATGCATATTTGCTATACCAGCATATTTTCCTGATCGTGCCCAGTCAGGGAGTGGGATTACCCGCACCATCCCTGGCCATGCGCTGAACAGGAAGTGGGATTACCCACACCAAACCAGAGGCATGCGGCCCTGTGCTGAACAGGGAGTGGGGGGTTACCCGTCCATAGCAGGGCCATGTGCTGAACAGGAAGTGGGGTTACCCATACAATAGCAGGGCCGTGTGTTAAACAGGAACTGGGATTACCCATACAACCGCAGGGCCGTATATTAAACAGGAACTGGGATTACCCATACAATAGCGGGAGCCAAGTGCTGAACAGGAAGAGGGATTACCCATATGATAGAGGGAGCCAAGTGCTGAACAGGAAGAGGGATTACCCATACGATAGAGGGAGCCAAGTGCTGAACAGGAAGAGGGATTACCCATGCCCTACCATGGCCTGCGCTGAACAGGAAGTGAGATTAACCCCTACACGCGTTATACCTCTGCCTGCAGCATAACGCACCGTATACCCCACGTCGTCCTGAATGTAGCATGTAACGCTGGACCAATACAGCACATGACCCCCAAAGGCAGTATATACACACACCATATGCTCCACGCAATGGCCCGAAGCCAAGCATGCAGCATATACACCATATAATCCAAACCCGTCATGTAACCGCGCATGTGGTCTATAAACATTATATTCAGAACCCAGCACGTAACCATGATTGCAGTGTATACCATATAATCCAAATACAGCACGCCACCACCACTGCGGTACCGTATACACCCCTGTAACCCAAATACCGCACATTATAACACTGACTGTAGCATATATACCCGTTATAATCCAATACGGCGCGTAACCTTGAATGCAGTATATCCACTATACCCGCCATGTAACCCACTTAAAGCACATTATAACACTGAATGCAGCATATATACACCTTATACTCCACATGCCGCACGTAACCGTGAATGCAGTATATACTCTATAAACGACTTTATAACCCTGAATGCAGCATATATACACTTTATAATCCACATACAGCACTTACCCTGAATGCGGTATATACACTATGTACGCCATGTAACCCAATTACAGCACATTACAACACTGAATGCA
>NW_027456756.1:10000-22500 GCF_040206685.1 Ascaphus truei | reverse complement strand
CGCGTAGGTACTTTGTTCTCGTTATTGCCACACTATCCGTCTTGACGCCGGAAGGGAAGTTGGTACGCAACCAAGACGAGACACCGGAATTACAGAGTGGAATCACAACTGCATACTACAGATTGCCGGAGGACCACACTGCGAGGGGCGCAGCCTATCGAGTTTCCCGGTCATCGTCCAAAGTCTGGAGCTGCGGATTGACCACCGGATTACCACGGAGCCCGAGCTTGTCTCATACAATGCTTTTACCAAACGGGCGTTTGTGAGTTTGTTATTTTTATCTTGTCCAGGAAATGAAATTGTTAAACCAAATTTACACATGGAGCGGGCGCTTTCTCTTCTTTTTTTTTGTTTAGATATCTATCGAGGAGGTGGTTGTTTCCCTGAAGAGAGCTGCCAGGGCTCCAGAGGACGCCCGAATTGGATCCTTTTATGATTGAGTTATAACATAGCTATTAGAGCTAGGTTTCTGGACTTTTATTGTGTTTAGGCATAGTGTTTATTATTATTTTATTACAGCTACTTTTTAGTAATTGCACTGTTATTAATTCTGGCCACTATTTCTCACTGCCATTATAATCTCTCTCTAGCGACAACCAGATTGCTATATCAGCTATATTATTTATTGGTTATACCAGGGGAGCACAAACTTTTGCAGCTCGCCCCCCTGCCTTCCCTCTGTTGGTGCTCGCGCCCCCCCCTTACCTTGATGCGGCGTTACGTGACCTGCAGCGGCATTTGACGAGGGTGACGTCACATGACCCCGCGGCGTAATTTAACACCGCGTTGCCATGGACACGAGTGACGCCGGCAGAGTCAAGGTAAGTAATAGCATTGCAGAGGCCTCACGTGATCCCCCGGCATTTAATTTTAATGCCTCGAGGAAGTGCGCGGGGCCTCTGCAACCGCCTGCGCCAACCCCCCCCCCCCGAAAATTCTCCCCCCCCCCCACTTTGCGCACCTCTGGGTTATACCATATATATATATATATACACACACACACATATACACACACACACACAGACACGTGTATGTGTGTATAAAACAGACTATATATATACATATAGTATGATATATATATATACACATACTATATGTGTATGTATATATATATATATATATATAAATACACGACTATTAAGGTTAAAGATAATGGTGAAAGACAGGGTTGCAGACCTGTCTAAGACATGCAAATGAATATACAGGAATATTTACAGTATATATATATATATATATATATATATATATATTGCGCGCGCGCACACACACATATAACATTTTATCCAACTTTTTCATTTATCATTTGTAGAGAAAATGAACATTGTCGCCAGAAGCGCTATTTTTTCAAAATGTAACATCTCTACTAGTGTAAAATGATACTTCATATAAAGCAGGTTATGGGACCCAGTATAAAATGACTATAATGTCTCTTATCACATCCCAGTATATGGATACTTTCTATTATCACAAGCTGCTAACATGTGACAGGGCTCAGAGTCTGAGCCCAGAATGTGACATACTGAACATTCTCATTCTAAATTTCAAAAAATATTGTGTTGATTTCTGACCTGACTGCCGTGGTTACAGCTCAACCACTCTGTTCTACTGTATGTCACCACTTTCTGCCACAACCAGCTGACGGTGGATCTGCAAGGAGTTCAACGCTCATTGGCATCAAATCTGTGGCTTGGTTAACGTATCATTTCTCCAGCTTTTTATTGTATTGTTTTGAAGTAGATTATATTTATTTAGTTGAATAGATATTTATTTAGTTTAATAGATATTTATTTAGTTAAATAGATTATATTTGTAAGTTTAATAAGTTATATTTCTTAGTTTAATAAGTTATATTTCTTAGTTTAATAAATTATATTTCTTAGTTTAATAAGATATATTTGTTAGTTTAATAAGTTATATTTCTTAGTTTAATAAATTATATTTCTTAGTTTAATAAGTTATATTTCTTAGTTTAATAAGTTATATTTGTTAGTTAATAGATTATATTTGTTAGCACAGTAGATTATATTTACTAGTATTTAAGTCTCCCCCTCAGTGCCCCATTAGGACCCGTGGGCATATTTCACATCTTTTCGGAGTCGCTTATTTTTTAGACCCTCGGAGCCGAAACCTAAAGGGGTCAGCTAAGAAAGTCCGGATCAAGAGGAGCCGCACAGTTTAAAGACAGAACATTTCCAAGGGAGATGGAGACAATTTGGGTAAGATCTGATTAAATGACAACCTTTGGGGAAGGAAAGGGTGACGAGGGAGTGTAAGAGGGGGGTGAGAGAGCAAGGTGCTGTGTCAGATTGGGGCAGAGCAAGAGAACGCAAAAATGATGGGGATTTGCTGCACACTAAAAAAAACAATTAGTGATACTTTTACCGGTGCCCCTTAGTCTCAGGGAAGACCGGCATTTCGTCCAATGGATACAATATGATTGATGGAAAAGGGCACACGGATTTGAATAAAAAAAGATAATTTATTGTGCCACAGACTACAATGTTTCGGCTGCTGGCCTTTCTTTATTGGCTTTAGTGGGTTTAGCCACTTTACCTGAGAAAGGCCAGCAGGCTGAAATGTTGTTGTCTATGGCAATGCAAGAGAAAACAGGTTGGGGGGGTGGGTTCTCGCAAGGTCGCCGACCCATGGGTGAGTGTCCCCGGTGGCAACTAGTCCTGGACCCCGGGAAAGCTGTCTGTGGCCCATACAAGCTGAGTAACATGTAGAAAGGACACATGTATGTTCAGAATGAGTTAGCATGGTATTTTGAGAGGCATCATAGCAGGTCAGTGCAAGTCAGTGCAGAGCACTGCAAGGTCAGTCAATATGAGGAAGGGTCCGATGGAGGAGTTGGAGGGTCCCAGAATATCTCTTAAAGCAGGGGTGCGCAAATCGAGGGGTGCGACATTTTCTTGGGGAGGAGGGGCTCGGCGCTTACAGTGGCCCCTCGCTCTTCCCCACAGCATTTAAATTAAATGCCGGAAATCGCGCGCAAGGCCTCTGTAAGTTCCCTTTCCTTGTCTCCGGCGGCTTCTGGAGACAGCAACGTGGCGTCACATGATGTGGCATTGCCATAGCAACGTGATATCACATGACGTCGTTACATCAGAACGTCGGAGACAAGGTGGGGAGGGTGGAGGGGGGAGCAGGGGAAAAAGGTTGCGCAACCCTGTCTTAAAGCATTGTCTTGCATACAGATCAGAGGCGAAGAATGGATATGGATATCCGATGTTAAGGAGGAAATAATACTGAGATCACTACCGCTAAGACCGATTCGATGGAAGAAGGTGAGTGATGAAATAGCCGTCACTGTGTAACTCTTCCAATTACCTGCAACTTCATGCAAAGAAATAGCAACGCTTGTTTTTAACGCATTAAGCGCCTAATGGGGAATTCAACTGCTGAGAGTTTAAGGGAGTTACTCACCAAACTCAGCGACGTTTCTGTGTCTCTGTGATAACTCCCCCAGGACATGCTTGAAAACCAGAGGTAACTCAATGTATTTTTGATAAATAGAAACATGACCTTCTGGGGAAGGGAATATAATGGGTACTGGGCCTGGTGCGGTGGGTATAACGGGTTCTGGGCCTGGTGAGGTGGGTATAACGGGTACTGGGCCTGGGGAGGGGCGTATAGCAGGGTACTGGGCCTTGGGAGGGTTGTATAACTGGGTACTGAGCCTGGGGAGGGTTGTATAACTGGGTACTGGGCTTGGGGAGGTGGGTATAACGGGTATTTGCCCTGTGGAGGGCGGTATAACGTGGTATTGGGGAGGGGGTATAAGTGGCACAGGAGCTCTTGCGATACAGAGTATCACTGTCCCTGGTTACAAACACTTCATGTCTCCTGCAGATCAGGACACGCACGAAGGTGGTGCCCTTTGTGCCACCAGACGACGAGGCGGGCTACGAGGCGGACGACGAGGCATACGATAAAGCGGGCGTCAAGTGGTGCGAAGAGGTGGGCTACAAGGTGGCCGATGAGGCAGACGACGAAGCGGATGTCAAGTCTGGCGACGTGGTGGACGATGGCCTAGGAGAATACGAGAGGTGTGGACGGATCTGCTGCTTCACCTTTTTTAGGCGGAGGAGAAGACCCCGGGAGCAGGTAGCAGAATACGAGAGGTGCGGACAGATCTGCTGCTTCACCTTTTTTAGGCGGAGCAGCAGACCCCGGGAGCAGGTAGCAGAGGAGCCAGGGCGTAGATCCAGGGGTATTCTAGGGGCCCTGAGAAGTTGGTTTGACCGCAGGAGAGGCAGATAAGATCAGGAAGGCTGCGGGAGGGGCAGGTACTAGAGGGAGATTGGGATATTGGGCGTGAGAGGGTGAGAGAGAACAAGGAGCAGGGCCGGAGCACGGGTTTCATGCGCCCCATGCGAAACTTAAAATTTGTGCCCCAGTTGTATAAAAAATAATAAGATAAATAAAATAATAAAATAAACAGTGGCGTAGCTATCGGGGCTGCAGGGGGTGCGACCGCACCCCAGCGCGACGCAAAATAAAAATAAAAGGGCGCCAAAATACTGGATAAAAAAAAGAATAATAATTTTAAAAAAAAGATAAATAAATTAGAAATAATAAGAGGAAAAAATAATAATGATTATTAATGCGCCCCTAGGACCTTTGCGCGCTAGGCGACCGCCTAATGGCCGGCCGGCCCTGCGAGGTATGCGGGAGGAAAAGGGGTGAATGGGATAGATATGTAGGGGGATGGGGGAGCAGGTGAGTTATACACAGGGGCACAAGGGCCCCATCACCCGCATCTCTATATACTGAGTGTGCCCCTGTGTATAACAACGCTGATCTGTGCTGCTCCATCTGATCTCACTGCGCAGTGATCCAGGGACCATCCGATCGCCATTTAATGGGGTCAGGAAGGAATTTTTTTACCCCATTGCACAGCAGGGGTTATGTTTCGCCTTCCTCTGGATCACAGCAACAAACAGCCCTTTGTGCATGAATTATCAGTGAGATCTTTATACACCCTGCATTGGTCTTCACTCCTTTGCTGCCGGAGGGGCCTGCAGTGCATTGCTCTGCGTGTTACTATATCGCTCTGCAATGTGCTGCAGGCCCCTCCCAGCAAAGAGATTTATTATTTCAATAAAATACTCTCTTTAATCCAACCTATGTGTAGTGTCTTTTCTATCCGTTGTATCTATTGCTAACAGCTCAGTGATTCTTCCCCAGGTCGCTGCACTAGTGTCACACTGCCAAGCCGGGTGTGAGGGAGATTTATAGGGTCACATATACACTTCTGCCAAAACACGAGTGCAAACAGGGAGCCCCTCTGATCTCATATCTTTTATTACACAAAACGGTATCTAAAAAGGTAAAAAGAACATACATGGGATTCTGCTACAAATATCTCTCTAATTACAAACCAATTAGCAAATCATTCAGATTAGAGTTGAGCGAAAAGAAAGGGTTAAGTATCTCATGTACAGTATATGCAGTGCAGGCGGTTCTGCGCATTACATGCAGGGGGCAAAGGTTAGGAGATATAAGTAATGCTGATCTCAGAGCTGACCGGCTGACCTGCTCTACCGGCTGACCGGCTGATCTGCTCTACTGGCTGACCGGCTGACCTGCTCTTCTGGCTGACCGGCTGACCGGCTCTACCGGCTGACCGGCTTCCCTTCTTCCAGCTAACTGACCTGAATTGTGGCCCCTGTATCTCCCAATTAAACGTTTTATTGGCATATTCTTGTTTGACTCGTTCTATACAGACATTTTCTATACATTCATTGTGGGATTTGATAACATCTGTAAGATCTCTCAGAACATCACATTCTGTACGTTTGTGCTGAATATTTTTCCATTCTCAATTTACTTAGGGGCCTTTGCAGAGAGCAGCGCTGGAAATAATTGGAATTGGTAATAAATTGTACCTGTAATGGCGTGATTTTATCTCCATATGCAGAAAGGTCAGAAAACTGCATTTAAAATCATGCTTGATTATGGAGAGTTTCAACCGGCGAGATGCGCGCTGGTGAAACATGTTTGAAAAAAAGCGCGTTTTTTTTTTTTCTTTTCACTCTCGCCGGTGAGCTCCAGTTTCCTGCCAACTTTTGTTGGCGGAGCTAATTGTAGAATTTCTCTCCATTTTAATGGCGCGAACAGCCCCTAGATGGCGATCATACCTTTCTGCATACGGCCCTTTTCAAAACTGGCGAGATTTTGGTTCTCGCCAGCCGTGCGGCGAGTTCTACTAAAAAAAAATAAAAAATGGCGCTTTTTACTCAACTCGCCATTTCCAACCTTATTATAGCCATATAGCGCTAAAAAACGCCAAAATTTCCGTTCGCGCTGCTCTCTGCATAGGCCCCTTAATATTAGTTTTTGGCTTCAATTATTTATATCGAGCCCAAAATACCTTTATACAGAATGCTGATCCCTTTATCCCACAAATGCTGCTTCATTAAAGCCCAGGGGTGGCACTTTGTGCATTCTCAAACTTTTAGGCAACATCCCTAATTTCCAAAAGTGGGATAAAATCTGTGCATATTTAAATGGTTAATTTTTCCATTGTGACAAAATATCAATTTTCTCACTCAGACTACAAAATCCCTCCCCAAATATATCCGTTTCACATAAAAGTGTGTGCGCTTCTCCTTCCGCCTAACTGGCACGTCGTCCTTACGGGCGCCACTCCGTGTAACTCCACGCTGCCCTCCAGTGGCAAAAGAAATAAGATACATTTACTACTGTATACTCGTCTGGCAGCTGCTCCCGTATAAGGTGGGTAACTCTGTATTAGGGGTCTAGGTAGAGTATATTTTATACTTATGTCGGATAGATGAGGAATTTATATTCCTAACGGGTTATTGTGAGAGGCCTTAGATCTTATCCTATATGCACGCAGCCCTCGCCTCTCTGACCTTGAACACATACTTCAATCTGATTTTTTGAGACTTGAAACTGGATTTCCCAAAACAAACTGATTTTAAACACTGACAAGACTGTAACAATGGTATTTGGGACCAGAGCTAAATTGCTAAAGCTACCAATGACAGAGCTTCAGATAAAAACCAGCTCTAATACCATCCTAGCACCTGTTACTGGTTTGAAATATCTGGGCATATAGTTCAACTCCCATTTAACATTTGGGTTGCACATTGATACCCTGACATCCAAATCCTATGCCAAACTAGGTGTACTTTACAGGAACAAATCCTCCCTAAGGCCCTCATGCAGTAATCGCCTACAGCGATTCAGTAAGCCCAGAGAAGCTGGCGATTAGAGCAAAAATAACCGGTTTTTTTTTTGCCGGAAAATAAATAAATAAATAAAATCTGCAGATGCGCGGTGATAAGCCACTTTTCGGCACTGATCGCCAGTTTTTCAAACACGCTTAATTCTATAAGCCCTGATCAGCTTATTGCGGCTGATCGCCACTTTAAAATTGCTGTTTCTTCTCCAAATTGTCCAGCCACAAAAGTAGGCAAGAAGGTGGGGTGAAGCTGCGATGAAAATAAAATGCATGTATCCCGGAGCTGATATCCATTAATATCAGCATCAGAGACCCCCGGCATGAATCCCATGCATAAAAAATGCATTTACAGGCAACTTCATTACCGCCAAGGCAATGAAGGGGTTATACACCCGTGCCAGGCTTATTGTGGGTAGCGGGGGTGGGAGAAGGTGGTATTTGGCCCTGGCTGGGTGTTTAGGCCTTGCCAGGGGGTTGGGGGATGACTTAACCTCTTCTTTAACTTAGCGGTTAATACCGCTAAGGTAATGAAGGGGTTAACCCCTCCCACTACCCCCCCACCCGGTAGGCCTAAACACCCATCCTTGGGGCCAATACCCGGTTCACCCACCCCCGCTACCCACAATAAACACAAATACACATAACAGCCCCACTGGCCACCTCCTAGGTCCCTAATAAACCATTACAATATTCATAAAACCATTATTTTGTTTACACCCAGGATTATTACATGGGGTTAGGGCTATGTTATTCAGTGAGGGGTTGTATGTTTGTATTCGTAGGGACAGGCAAGGCCGGAGCCAGATGGGGTTCTCCTGCCTCTGTCCTCCCTGTCTCCTGACCCTTCCTGTAGCCGGACAAAGAAGAAGAAGCAGGCACACGGTCTTACTCAAAGGAGGTTTAATATGCCATAAAGTCCAACGTTTCGGCAGTCAAATACAGCCTTTCTCAAGGTGAAGGTTACCAAACACAAGAAAACAGTCACAATATATACCACCCCCCCTGATACTCACCCCTCCCGGCTCTGCCACATAACCAG
This sequence comes from Ascaphus truei, assembly GCF_040206685.1. Lineage (NCBI taxonomy): Eukaryota > Metazoa > Chordata > Amphibia > Anura > Ascaphidae > Ascaphus > Ascaphus truei. The sequence goes on along the minus strand of NW_027456756.1, from coordinate 14,248 downwards.
GATGCTGACGCCCACCTGATGACGTCAGAGCTACCACATGGCGCCCCCTAGTGACGTCAGACGTCTAAATCCCTGGCAATACAGCATAGAGCTGTCTTGGAGGACTGCAGCCTCAGCCACACCTCTCCCCAGACTGAACACTCCCCCATGTGTGGCTGTGGCTGCAGTCCTCCAAGGCAGCTCTATGCTGTATTGCCAGGGATTTAGACGTCTGACGTCACTAGGGGGCGCCATATGGTAGCTCTGACGTCATCAGGTGGGTGTCAGCATCCTGGTTATGTGGCAGAGTGGGGGTGGGGTTGCATCCCTTGTTTTTATGACTTTCTAATAAAGATAGATTTTTGCCAGACCTGCCTCTTCTCTGGATCATGGTGCGCTGCACTTTCTCTAGGGCAGGCCTGCACAACTCCAGTCCTCGAGGGCCGCACACAGGCCAGGTTTTTAGGATATCCCTACTTCAGCACAGCTGGCTCAATTAGTGGCTCAGTACGACTGCCTGAAACTTGGGGGGGTGGGTGGGAGACTGCCTGAAACTTGGGGGGGTGGGTGGGAGACTGCCTGACACTTGGGTGGGTGACTGCCTGACACTTGGGTTGACTGCCTGACACGTGGGTGACTGACTGCCTGACACGTGGGTGGGTGACTGACTGACACGTGGGTGGGTGACTGACTGACATGTTAGACTGCCTGACACGTGGGTGGGTGGGTGACTGACTGCCTGACATATGGGTGGGTGACTGACTGACACGTGGGTGACTGACTGACACGTGGGTGAGTGGGTTGGTGTCTGTATACATTCTGTCACTGATACACACAGACACTGGGAGGGGGCAGTCACACACACACTGGGGGGGGGGCAGTCACACACAAACACAGAATGGGAGGGGGGCAGACACACACACACACAGAATGGGAGGGGGGCAGACACACACACACACAGAGAATGGGAGGGGGCAGACACACACACACACAGACTTGGAGGGGGCACTTACACACACTGGGAGAGGGGCATCACACAGTGGCAGGGGGCAGACAGACACACACACAGACACACAGACTGGGAGGGGGCAGTCACACATACACACAGACTGGGAGGGGGGCAGTCAAACATACACTGGGAGGGGGGCAGTCACACACACACAGACTGGGAGAGGGACAGTCACACACACACAGACTGGGAGGGGGGAGGGCAGTCACACACACACAGACTGGGAGGGGGAGGGCAGTCACACACACAAACAGACTGGGAGGGGGGGCAGTCACACATACACTGGGAGGGAGGGGCAGTCACACATACACACAGACTGGGAGCGGGGCAGTCAAACATACACTGGGAGGGGGGGCAGTCACACACACACAGACTGGGAGAGGGGCAGTCACACACACACAGACTGGGAGGGGGAGGGCAGTCACACACGCACAGACTGGGAGGGGGGGCAGTCACACACACATAGACTGGGAGGGGGGGCAGTCACACACACACAGACTGGGAGGGGGGTAGTCACACACACACTGGGAGGGGGGCAGTCACACACACACTGGGAGGGAGGGGCAGTCACACACACACAGACTGGGAGGGGGCAGTCACACACACACACACACACTGGGTGCGGGGGCAGTCACACACACACTGCGAGGGGGGCAGTCACACACCCACACTGGGTGGGGGGCAGTCACACACCCACACTGGGTGGGGGGGCAGTCACACACACACTGGGAGGGGAGGCAGTCACACACACTGGGAGGGGGGCAGTCACACACACACTGGGAGGGGGGCAGTCACACACACTGGGAGGGGGGGCAGTCACACACACACTGGGAGGGGGCAGTCACACACACACTGGGAGGGGGGGCAGTCACACACACACTGGGAGGGGGGCAGTCACACACACTGGGAGGTGGGGCAGTCATACACACACAGACTGGGAGGGGGGCAGTCATACACACACAAACTGGGAGGGGAGGCAGTCACACACACAGACTGGGAGGCAGGCAGTCATACACACACAAACTGGGAGGGGGGGCAGTCACACACACAGACTGGGAGGCGGGCAGTCACACTTGCACAGACTGGAAAGGGGAGCAGTCACACACACACAGACTGGGAGGCGGGCAGTCACACTTGCACAGACTGGAAAGGGGAGCAGTCACACACACACAGACTGGGAGGGGGGCAGTCACACACACACAGACTGGGAGGGGGGGCAGTCACACACACACAGACTGGGAGGCGGGCAGTCACACACACAGACTGGGAGGGGGGCAGTCACACATACACTGGGAGGGGGGGCAGTCACACACACAGACTGGGAGGGGGGCAGTCACACACACAGACTGGGAGGGGGCAGTCACACACACAGACTGGGAGGGGGGCAGTCACACATACACACACAAACTGGGAGGGGAGGCAGTCACACACACTGGGAGGGGGGGAAGTCACACACACAGACTGGGAGGGGGGCAGTCACACACACTGGGAGGGGGGGAAGTCACACACACAGACTGGGAGGGGGGAAGTCACACACACAGACTGGGAGGGGGGCAGTCACACACACAGACTGGGAGGGGGGCAGTCACACACACAGACTGGGAGGGGGGCAGACACACACAGACTGGGAGGGGGGCAGACACACACACACACACAGACTGGGAAGGGGGCAGACACACACACACACACAGGCGATATGGTGCTTACCTGTAATGCCACTGTAGGGAGCCAGAAGTAGTGAGGCTTTTTTCCAGTCTGCCGGCAGTTTCAGTTGCCAGCTGTGAGCCTTCCTTCTGGTGAACACACACACACACACACACACACACAGTGACATACACACAGTGTGCAAACACACACACACACACACACACAGTGACATACACACAGTGTGCAAACACACACACACACACACACAGTGACACACACACACACACACACACACACACACACACACACAGTGACACACACACACACAGTGTGCAAATACACAGTGTGCAAACACACACACACACACACACACACACACACACACACACACACACACACACACACACACACACACACACACACACACACACACACACACACACACACACAGTGACATACACACACACACTTACTTCAAGGAGAGACTCCGGGGTTTTGACTCCGCCCCCGTGTCCTCCCACACACGGCACGAGTGCAGATTGACTGCACTCGGCCACCGTACGCCTCCAGCCCCTGAAGGACAGATTTTACTTCTGCCCGTGCTACTCGCTTCCCCCACACCCGCGCTCACTTCTCCCGCGGTGAGCGGGCCGCAAAAATATCCGTGGCGGGCCGCATGTTTGACATGCCTGTTTTAGACTGTTGTTCTTCAGCAACTGGTTAACGTTAATAATTTGCAGTGTATGTCAGCAAAAGCCATGTAAATTTCAGGATAGTTGCGGGCCGTGTAAAGTATGTGTTCTGCCAAATTTTAATGTCATTGGATTATGTTTTGGCCCTTCTTATAGTGCATGATGTAAACAATTTGCAGTGTGTGCTAGCAAACACTTTGTAATTTTCAGGATAGTTGTGGGCAGTATACAGCACCTCATGTGGCAAGCTTTAAATGAATCACTGTATGTTTTGACTCCTGGATTCACAATAAACGCGTTTAAGGTAAGCATTTTCCACTTTCGGATAGTGGTTAATGTACATAATTTGCGGTGCATGTTATCAAAAAAACATGAAATTTGCAGGACAGTTTGGGGGAGTGCAAAGCATGTTCTGTGCCAAGTTTGAAGCCAATTGGTGTATGTCTTGCCACATTTATCCACATTAATCGTTTTTCACATTAAACATTTTAGTCTATCCCTTATTTACCCTATATATCTTAACTGTCCTATACTACACCAAAATAACCTATACGGCTTTCTTCCAGATCTGACTCAAGCTTCACACAGAAGACATCGGAACCCCCCCTAACCCAGAAGACAGGTAGGGAACACATCCCCTCCAACTTATAACATTGCGGGAATGAGGTACCTGGACATTGAGGGACTGCGGATCAGGTAAGATCCCAGGCGGGATTGCTGCTTTAGATATTGTGAAGCGGGGACGTCCAGACACTGGTTAAGGTGTTCAGGAAACTAGTCATTCACACCTGGCTTTTATTTCTAGATCCGACATTTATACACACACACACACACACACACATACACACACACGTAACAAGGACTAATTGTAGTATAATGTAATAAATACATTTGTCAAAAACAAATGTTGTTCTGACTAGG
>NW_027456756.1:0-5000 GCF_040206685.1 Ascaphus truei | reverse complement strand
GGCGGTCAGGTCCCGGCTCGGGGGTTGCCGGGGACGCGTGCGGCCGGTTGCCAAGGCCGCACGCGCATCTCAGGGCTCCCGGAGCCGGGCGGATAGGGCGCCGCCATGTTGCGGCGGGTCGCGCATGCGCAGTGAGTCCCCGGCGGCCCGAAATAGTCGCGCATGCGCAGGGAGAACCCTAGCGCCAGGGAGCAGTTGCGTGAGGGCAGGGAAGGCGCAGGAGAGTCGCGCGAGAGTAGGGGAAGTTAGTGAGAGGTTGCGGCGGCCATTACAGGTTTGTGTAGGCAGAGGGAAGGCACGCACGCGGCCTCAATGTTATTGTAGGTGCCTCGGGACTACAATTCCCATGAGGCATAGCGAGGCAGGCACCAGGTGCTTGATAGGAGCCAATAGGGCTGCAGGACTGCCCTGGAGGAAAGAGATACATTTTCCCGGGCTTTGCATGAGTCACGTCAGTTGGAGCAGCGGAGCAGAAGGGGAAGGAAGGATGCAGGGAGTGAGTGCAACTCCTGCATCCAGATAGGTACCCTCACCCTCCAGGTAGGCCCCAACTCCCCACCAGGTTAGTGGGTAACTGATAAGGGACGGCCCCAGTTAGGGACTCTGCCCTTAGTGTGAGTGCTGTCTTGTCAGAGTCACAGCTATTAGTGCTGTGAGGTCTGACAGGCAGGCACTGTGTTTGTGCAGCACGGTTGCTGCACGGACCAAGTAAGTGGCTGTGCGTAGTGCAGGTAGCTAGTTATAGGGAGGATTAGGGACTAGGGTAGAGGTACACCCCAGGGCCCAGTTAGTCCCCTATGACACCAGAGGAAGCTGTATGGTATAGGGTTGGCCTTAGGACAGGGAATCCTTCACCATAGTTAGAGCAGCAAGAGGGTTGCTGTCTGATCGCGTGTTCAGAGACTGTGTTAAAGAAGCACTCCGGCTGGAGATTCCTTTCCTGTGGATGCAGAGGTGCACCACTCCTGCAGAGAGCAGTGCAGCACGCCGTGGGATCACTGTGCGGTGTTGCAGAGCTCCAAGGATTTTCCTGACCAGGACTGGTCAGGGAGGTATTATATATATTAAGTGCACCACCGGCCCCAACACAGGGAAGCGCTATCCCTCCCACTCACACTGGTCTTTATTGCTATGGACACTCAAGAGACTGAGGGGAATGTGATGATGGACATGTGGGTGGGGGATGGTACACAGTTGTATTGATGTACTGTTATTGATATAGTGTTTTAAAAAGTAAGGTGTTGTCATTGTTCATTCAGTAAACCTGTTATCCATAATACTGTGTATGTGGTTCCTGAGTGGGTTCCTATGTTAGGGTCATTCTACACGTCCATAGAATCCTACATAGGTGGAGGCGCTGAACGAAGATCCGTTCCAGAGGATTCACCCCAGGCTCTCATTAGCGGAGGCTCAGACTGCCTGTGAGCCTGCAGGTATACGCACCACACCGGTAACAATACATGTTCTACTCACCCACACTACATATGAGATTGGGTGGGGTGGAATACCCGTTACATATATTAGATTAGCAGCCCCTGACGAAGCCCGCTGGGAGAAACGCGTAGGGCCAGCTTGGAATAGCAGCAGGGAAGGAGAGACGCCGAGGAGCCTGTGTGAGACACTCACGAGGAATTCCGGCATTTGATTCCCTGCATTGACAGACTGTAACATCGCGAGAGCCGGGCCGCGTCACACGCAGCGTCACACGCCACGCTCGATCACGTGGTACGGAAGTTGCAGAGACTGCGGAGAGGACTGGTAACCGGCAATTCTACACGAGTGTGAGAGACTCGCTAAACACTCTCTACTGCCTGTTGTTTTCTCACAGAATGTGAGTTGATCACCTATATTTTTAAATAGTCCTTTTAGATTAAAAAGTTTTACACTATTTTGTTCCCTTCCATTATTTCCTCCCCTACCCCCTCCCTCGTTCCCCTCCCCCCCCTCTTGTGAGATTCTTCCATAGTGAGATATGAGTGCCTGAGACGAGGAGTAGCTGCAGCTGATTGCCTGTAAAGAAGAATTTTGGAAGATCTAGCAGTTTGCAGATAAGCCGTTTACAGCTACGTTCGTGAGTCCCTGAGAGGATTACAGGCTCTTACTTATCCGATCAGTGTAAGCGCATATCTTACCATCCTAATATTTATGCATATATAGATATACTGCCCTATGATCCTCCTTTTGTGTTTTCTCTCTTCCCTGTCCCAATTGCGCTTAGGTCACTCTTCTACATATATATATATATATATATATATATATATATAGACACACACACACACACACACACACACACACACACACACACACACACACACACACACTAGCTGAGAGACCCGGCGTTGCCGGGATGTAAATGCGTAATAGGTAGTATCTACTATATATTTGTGAAATCACTGTATGTCTGCGTCCAAGGGTCAATCGCATTGGACCTTGGGCCTGTCACTCCTGCTCAGGCCATGCCCGCCCCCGCACACCTCTCATTGGCCTACGTCCAACACCAATGCCACACTGTCCCACCCCTCACTGACTCTCATTGGCCTGCGTCCAATGCCCGCCCCCGCACACCTCTCATTGGCCTGCGTCCCACCCCTCACTGACTCTCATTGGCCTGCGTCCAATGCCCGCCCCCGCAACACCTCTCATTGGCCTGCGTCCCACCCCTCACTGACTCTCATTGGCCTGCGTCCAATGCCCGCCCCCCGCACACCTCTCATTGGCCTGCGTCCCACCCCCTCACTGACTCTCATTGCCTGCGTCCAATGCCCGCCCCCGCACACCTCTCATTGGCCTGCGTCCCACCCCTCACTGACTCTCATTGGCCTGCTTTTCACAGCTATCAAAACCTTCACGTCTGCTACCACAGACTGCCGAATCAGGTACAGCAGTGTTTCCCAAACTGTGCGCCGCGGCGCCCTGGTGCGCCGCGGCTTGGCTAGAGGGGCGCCGCGATCAGGGCCGCCAGCAGCGGGAAACAAGGGCTGCTAGTTAATTAAAAAAAAAAAAAAAAAAACCTCTGAGGGGAAGCAGAGGAGCGGTCACGTGACCGCTCCCATCCAATGGGGGCTGCAGCCTGCCCGGCATTGCAACTGCAGAGCCACCAGACAGCACCAAGTGTGTGTGTGTGTGTGTGTGTGTGTGTGTGTGTGTGTGTGTGTGTGTGTGTGTGTGTGTGTGTGTGTGTGTGTGTGTGTGTGTGTGTGTGTGTGTGTGTGTGTGTGTGTGTGTGTGTGTGTGTGTACATTATATAATATTTAAAAATGAAAAAAAAAAAAGACATGTGAGAATAAATTATTTATTAACATTGTGCAACTTTGATAAATATATTCACACGCACACACCACACACACATCACACACATCCATATACACCACACATACATATATACACACACACACACATATATATATATATATATATATATATATATATATATATATATATATATATATATATATATATATCACACATACATATATATATATATATATCTTATACTATATTAGTGAAAGCACTGTATGTTTGCCTGCCTGCATGCATGCATGCATGCCTGCCTGCTGGATGTCCGGTGTCCCTAGCGGCAATCTCATTGGTCCCTTGGCCCGCCCGCCCCCCTCTCATTGGCCTCACACACTCACACCACCCCCTTGGCCCGCCCCCCACACCTCTCATTGGCCTGAGGCGGAGTGACGGGCCAAAGGTCCAAAAAAATAACTAACACACACACACACACACACACACACACACACACACACACACACACCTCTCTCCCCTCTCCAAATCACCTTTTCCCCCTCCCAGCGCATCACCTCTCCCCCTCCCCAGCGGCATCACCTCTTCCCCCTCCCCAGCGGCATCACCTCTTCCCCCTCCCAGCGGCATCACCTCTTCCCCCTCCCCAGCGGCATCACCTCTTCCCCCTCCCCAGCGGCATCACCTCTTCCCCCTCCCCAGCGGCATCACCTCTTCCCCTCCCAGCGGCATCACCTCTTCCCCCTCCCCAGCGGCATCACCTCTTCCCCTCCCCAGCGGCATCACCTCTTCCCCCTCCCCAGCGGCATCACCTCTTCCCCCTCCCCAGCGGCATCACCTCTTCCCCCTCCCCAGCGGCATCACCTCTTCCCCCTCCCCAGCGGCATCACCTCTTCCCCCTCCCCAGCGGCATCACCTCTTCCCCCTCCCAGCGGCATCACCTCTCCCCCCTCCCCAGCGGCATCACCTCTCCCCGCTCCAAATCACCTCTCCCCCCTCCCCGCTCCAAATCACCTCGCTTCCCCGCAGCTGCCACGCGGCGCGTAAGATGGCGGACCCCCTTCCTCCCTCGCGGCGCCGAGTCAGACGGTGGCGGCGCCCGGAAGTACAGGTAGGTGTCGCTCCCCACCTCCGGCGCCAAACGGAACTAAAGAAAGGGCGCATCAACTGAGGTGTGTGTGTGTGTGTGTGTGTGTGTGTGTGTGTGTGTGTGTGTGTGTGTGTGTGTGTGTGTGTGTGTGTGTGTCACTGTCCACTGCCCCCCCCCTCCTATCCACTGCCCCCCCCTCCTGTCCACTGCCCCCCCCTCCTGTCCACTGCCCCCCCCTCCTGTCCACTGCGTCCCCCTCCTGTCCCCCCTCCTGTCCACTGCCCCCCCTCCTGTCCACTGCCCCCCCCTCCTGTCCACTGCCCCCCCTCCTGTCCACTGCCCCCCTCCTGTCCACTGCCCCCCCCTCCTGTCCACTGCCCCCCCCTCCTGTCCACTGCCCCCCCCTCCTGTCCACTGCCCCCCCCTCCTGTCCACTGCCCCCCCCCTCTGTCCACTGCCCCCCCCCTCCTGTCCACTGCCCCCCCTCCTGTCCACTGCCCCCCCCCCCCCTCCTGTCCACTGCGTCCCCCCTCCTGTCCCCCCCTCCTGTCCACTGCCCCCCCCTCCTGTCCACTGCCCCCCCCCTCCTGTCCACTGCCCCCCCCCTCCTGTCCACTGCCCCCCCCCCTCCTGTCCACTGCCCCCCCCCCCTCCTGTCCAC